>NC_092257.1:16205412-16492912 GCF_036320965.1 Panulirus ornatus | reverse complement strand
GTAAAAGCTTATCAGCAAGCGGCCCCTATCGGGGTTTGATTGTCAGTCGTGGTATCTGATAAGGTGAGAAATGTGCACACATGGTCTGGCTCCTTTTAGGAAATGCCTTGCACGCCTGCCCACGACGGTATCTGCGTTCTGAACAAGATGGCATATCACATGGATGTGTCTAGCTTAGGGAGTTTGTCTGGGGCAAGTGCCAGGATAGATAAATAGATAAATGAGAAAGATGGACAGAGGACCAGTGTATCATTCCTATAAATAAGTTATTAACTTTTTAATGTACACTTTCGTGGGGATAATTGTGGTCTTCATGTCTCCAGGGGGTCGTCCCACTGTGTGCTGAGGGTCGTACCTTCAACAGGTCATTTTGTCGTGTCCCAAGGGAGTCGTGCTCTCGTGCTTGAGGTCGTACTGCCGTGCTCAACAAGTCATCCCTTCCTGCTCAAAAAAAAAAGTCGTACCGTCGTGCTTAAAAGGTCGTACCGTGTTTAAAAAGTCGCACCGTCGCGTTTAAAAAGGGTCGTACCGTCGCGTCGTGGTTAAGGGGTCAAGTGATATGTGACTCACGTCAATTGGAAGAGGAAGTTGGTCGGTCGTACACCTGGTAATCATATGCGACTCCCGGTGTGCTGAATGATCCATCGACCACCTGTGGCTGGCCAAGGTTCCAGCAAGCTTGGCAACGGTGATGACAGTGTGCACGGCACTGGTAATGACAGTGTGCATGACAACGGTCTTGGCAACAGGGACACTCGATAAACAGGAATGGAGGTATGTTATTCCCCCTCTATTTTCACCAGCACCTATGGTCTGGAATGTCGGGGCCGCCTGGCACAAAGGTTCTGTTATTTGATTCTCTTCATTCAAGGACTCAGGTTCGATTCCACGTGAAGGATCCTGTTGTTGTTGTTCAATTTCCTCCATGCAGGGACCCGGGTTCGACTCTCGGTTCGACCTCGCCAAACAGGGATGATATTCGAGGACTGGGTCCCTGATCTTGTGACCTCGCTTGACCTTATGTATAGAACAGGTTTCAGTGACCCCTGTTGGGGTGTTGACGCAGGGCTGAGATTGGGTTTAAGGCTTAACTGATCATCTTCCGAAATGAAGGAAAAAAAAAAAGTTATTCGATAAGTGAGTTATTGAACACTGTTGCCACTGCGATTGGTGTAGGACGACGAAGACGAGCCTGGGACGAAAAAGGAGTCGATCTCGACTTCCACAGAGGGGACATGACCCCCTTCTCTACATCTCTTTCTCTCATATTACAAACTCACACTCTGTCACGTTGAAGGCTAGGGGATGACGAAAGAGACTTCCTTGCCTTCAAAACAGATGTTAGAGTGCATATCTGTGGTATATACTGACTTGCCTTCATGACGTAAATGATGACCACAGATGTGGTCGTAGATGTATGAGCCTCCTGCCAACATATCACATAAGTCACAAGAACGAATGGCAGGTGTTCGTAAGTGTGGGCCTCATGGAATGTATACATATACACTTCCATTCGTTTCATACCATCAATCTTTGAAATCTAAATCCTTGCGCAAAGGAACATCTGAAAGTAATCTATTGCGTTGTAGATGTGAAGTCAACCTTTACACCATTGGTAGACCAGAGTTCCCCCACTCCACTCAGGTAGTCTAACAATCGTTACGTTTCTGGTCACACACAGTCTAATCACCCCCTCGTCGTCCTCGTTAACAAAACAAGGTCAAAGTATACATAAGGATGGTTAAGTTGTAGCTGAAGTAGTTAACCTTTATCGTTAGTTAACAACTAAGACAACAACCTGACCCCTCACAGCTGGCTGGTGGCCTGCTGAACCTCACAGCTGGCTGCTGGCCTGCTGAACCTCACAGCTGGCTAGTGGCCTGCTGACCCTCACAGCTAGCTAGTGGCCTGCTGACCCTCACACAACTGACCCACACAGCTGGCTAGTGGCCTGCCGACCCTCTTACAACTGACCCTCACAGCTGGCAATTGGCCTGCTGACCCCTCATACAACTGACCCTCACAGCTGGCAAGTGGCCTGCTGACCCTCACACAACTGACCCTCACAGCTGGCAAGTGGCCTGCTGACCCCTCACACAACTGACCCTCACAGCTGGCAAGTGGCCTGCTGACCCTCACACAACTGACCCTCACAGCTGGCAAGTGGCCTGCTGACCTCTTACACAAATGACCCTCACAGCTGGCTAGTTCCCTCTAGTGGCCTGCTGACCCCTCACACAACTGACCCTCACATACTGGCTAGTTGCCCCTAGTGGCCTCCTGACCTCACAACACAGTCGAAGCTAACATTCCAGTTTAGGAGAGCAACGAGACGAAGTTCGGAGTGCCCCTGGCTCTGCTGTGTCATCAAGACGTACCTTGTGGAGAATATAGGAAGACTGGAGGAGTCGTGATCCAGCTCGACAATGTTCAGTCTCCCTCCTACTGTAAACAGGTCGATGGCGGGGAGCGGGGAGGAAGTGCAGTGCAGATCAGGGGCGAAAATGTTAATGGTAGATGAGCTAAAGTAGGCAAGAATATTTTTAGAAATCGTGTACGGCCGGCGAGTGCATTCTCTTGCATATACAAGGGGATTACACTGCGCGGCTACGTTTCGTGGCGCATCAGACAAAATAAAAAAAACGACGTTGGAATATTTCTAAAGTAATATCGAGGATTGAGGTAAATCTCAGTCCTTCAGAAAGGAAGGTGAGTTTTTTTTTTTTCCTCATATGTTATTCTGATGACCAAAACAGGTCTACCGAACTTAGCATTAATTAACCCCTCATTTTCTCTGACCTTTGCAACCGCCCCCCCCCCTCCTCCTCCCTAACTTCATAAGTATGATGGGAGAACAGAAGGATAATGCCTACGATCATGCTACTCTAATCACACTCTACCTACAGTAGACTTGGATGGCCAAACAAACCCAGGGATACATCAGTGTGCCTCGCAACTGCAGTCAGATAGCTGGGTCAGCTAACCTCAGACAGCTAACTGGTCCTCCTGGTGGTGGTCAACTAACCTCAGACAGCTAACTGGTCCTCCTGGTGGCTAGCTAACCTCAGTGTGTGAGAGGGAGATGGGAGCCAACACTGTACGTAACCCATGGCCAGAGTACTAGCGTAGGAGAACAGCAGAAGAGAGAGACCGTATCTGCTGGCGCATATCTGACCTGCGTTCAGTAAAGCAAATACTCTCACTGGCGACTATTCGACCTGCGTTCAGTAAACACTTCACAAATTCTCCGCAACTTACGTTAGGCCGAAACTATATTTCTGGAAAAAGGAAGGAAGTACTTTTACACCGAAGGGTCACTGGATGAGTTGGGGGTAAACTGAGATGATAATTGTGAAAGAGGACAGCATTCAGAAACTTACACAGTCTGTGTATGGGGAGACAGAGAAGGTTCAAGTGATGGTACCCCACGAGTGCAGAACTCCCTCCACCATACACAGCAAATAGGTAATCATACCCATGAAAGTTGCCAAGGTTTCTTAAAATTACAATATCACCTTTACCTCAAATCCTGCGAAATGACCAGTACCTATAAACCAGCAAAACCCCATTTTCTCCAATACGATCATTACCTGATTGACCTTAATACCGTCGCTGTTACTTACAAACCCACAACAGAAGATGATAATAATACCCTACATGTAACGAGGGAAAACCTAGGTGTGTAGCCCCAGACGCCGTTTTCTAATTCTATATCAAAAGGTGAAAAAGAAAACGTAAAGACGGAGATGATGCACGTCATCACGACTGACATTCGCCTGGGGTTCCCTCAAGACCCGAGTAAACACACCCCAACCAGGGTCGGGTCACCCTCTCCACCTCTATCGGGTCAGGTATCGGACACACACACCACCTGCTCCCCAACCCTTACCCCTCCCACCAAGCCTGGCCAGCCCAGGCGGAGTGTGTGTGTGTGTGTGTGTGTGTGTGTGTGTGTGGACGCCCTCGGCTCGTATGTGACTATCAGAGGTGGGGGCAACAGCGCCCCACGAGTGTAGAACTTCCCTCCCCCCCGTACAGTAATAGCAAGTAATCACACACACACACACACACACACAAACACAGGTCTTACCTGTAGGAGAGAAGAGGTCGTGGTGGCGGACGCTGAACGACTCGACCCTGGCACTGCTGACGGGGTCGTTAGGCGCTCGCGTATTGGTTGGTGCCCAGTGTGACAGACCCCAGGGTTGTCCCGCGCCACAGTACAGAGTAACCCGATCTGTTGGTGTGGGAGTGTGGATCATATTCGCTTCCTGGGCGAGACTGGCGCACTTAACACGTGGGATTGAAACCTATGTTGAATACGTGTCATATATATATATATATATATATATATATATATATATGTTATGTTTTTGTATCATTATAAATGAAAACTTCTGAACAATTATTATCATTATTATTATATAACTCAAAGGAACGCCTTCTCTGTATCGTTATCTGCGTCAGAGGAAGGTAACTCAAAGCCGGATTAATCCGTACCGAAAATAAGGATACGATTTCTTCATGAACATGAGCCGGAGTTAGTGGAGGCACCTCCTGTACGGGAACGAAACGCTCCAGTACGAGGACCCAAAACATTCCCAGGGGGATGGGAAGGAAGGAGTCTCGCACTTCAGCGTTGATCGTGAAATATCGTAGTTTTTGATGTCGGTAGCGGCCAGGACCCAGTGCTTAATATTTCACTAACTCCCAGCCCACACACACACACATACACACACACACACACACACGTCGCCTCGTCTACCACAGCAAAACAAAACCGAAGGGTCACGGGAGATTAGTGGATACCATTTGAGCATAAGTGAGTAAGGCCTGTTCGACACCAGCCACGCATGAGAAGGGGGTCATGACAGACATGAATAATGTGGCAACCGCTGGCCTGATCCAGACAGACCACAGCCGATGGGGGAGGAGGAGGCGGGGATTGGACGGACGGACCTGTCCAAGGATGAATGCCGTAACACACGTCACGGACGATGTGACGGCAGCAACAAGCAACACCTGACATGACACAACGAATTATCATGGCTGGCTGGGGTGACGCGGACCATGTCGGCGATAATCATAATTCATTTATTGCCAGGATAAGACGGGCGTTCTACACGGTTATCAGTGAAGTATAATGATAACAGAGAGAAATGATTAAATGGGTTATCACTAAGAATGTACTTCATTACGCCATATGATCTCTAGATTAACAAGAGGTATGTTACAGGAAATGGATCGAGTCATGGTAATTCTGTTGTTAAAGCTACCAAAAAAAGACTCATTAATATTCATGAACCAGTCATCAATATTCATAAACCACACAAAATGAGGTCGCGACACTTTACTGTACAGAAAAGGTCTTACATATAGGGTCATCTGGGCCATATGTGTGCGCTCCCTCCCGTATCTGGGAAACTGCAAGTGGATGGAGTGGGAGGCAACAGGTGGTGGACGGGACGACAAGGGGTTATCTAACACATGCCACAACAGGACGCAAGACAAAGGTATTTTACGACCCGGATTTGTGCATCGACTCAGAGTCCAAAAGGCATTCTGGTACTAAGGGGAAACCAACCGCCTCTCACAGTGGCCCTGCATGATCCTGGTCTTGTGTAAGCCCTGGGGACCACGCGCACGCACACACACACACACACACACACACACACACACACACACACACACACACATATGCATAAAACCAGGTCACGCGCACCACTGTGACTTCTTGCAATATATATATATATATATATATATATATATATATATATATATATATATATATATATATATATATATATATATATATGGCGTCCTAGCTTCGTCTTTTCGATGTAGATCAACTGACTGTTATATTTCTCTCTTGTGTCTCCCCTGATGATGTGATTATTATACAAAAGTGCACTTGGGAACTTATCGTATATATACATATATATATATATATATATATATATATATATATATATATATATATATATATATATATATATATACAGTATAAATGTGATATAATCATTTCACTGATATTCGGGAGACATCAGGTATGAGTTATAAGCAAAAAAAAAAAAAAAAGAAAAAATGAAATATGTCGGCGTGGGGCACAAGATTTGTAGGGCACTGAAATGTCAAAAGGTCACTCATAAGAAATATGAGGTTCAAAACCGAAAAGTGATAAATATGCCTCACGAGGATCAAAGGACATGAAAATGTTGAGCCATGAGGAATATGAGGCGAAGGAAAGGTGTGAGTCTCATGAACCGTGAGCCTCATGAGAATTGAGCCTCATAAACTATATACCTCATGAGATATGAGTCATATAGTGTGAGCCTCATGAGGTACGAGTCTTATAAAGTATATAAACATAATGGAAAATAAGAATCATGAAATTACACAGAGCGTCTAGGATCTTCCACTTCCACGGAAGAAAGGGTCGAGTGAAATTGGCGAGAGAAAATATAGAAAACACGTAAGGAAAGAAAAAAAAAAGCCACACCCTCCCTCCTCCCGTCCCCTTTACACATGTGAGGCCATGAGCACCAGCACATACAGACGTACAGCACAGATGCCTCCATCATGACCCCAGGACTGGATATATAAACAAGGAATCCCTCCTTGGTACATTACACACACACACACACACACACACACACGCACACACACACACACACACACACACACACACACACACACACACACACATATATATATCTATCTATCTATATATATATATATATATATATATATATATATATATATATATATATATATATATACATAAGCTGAAATTGGTTGTTAGCGCTTGCCAATCACCTGTACTGTGGTAACGGATGGTGGGATCAGCTGTGTGAGTCAGCTGGCAGAGTCACCTGGGTGGATCAGCTGGTTGAGTTACCTGAATGGGTCAGCTGGTAGAGTCAGCCGGATGAGTCAGCTGGTAAGAATCACTAGGATGAGTCAGCCGGCAGAGTTAGCTGAGTAGAGTCAGCTGGTAGAGTCACCAGGACAGCGCAGCTGGCACAATCTACTGGGTGAATCAGCTGGGTCTCAGAGTCGTCTGGCAGAACCACCTGGGTGGGTCAGATCGGCCAGCACTTTGGTAGCTGTGTTGTGGCGTCGCTCCTCAATCTTCTGCAATTTTCCTTGACTCCTCCTGCAGTATCCTGCAGTCGTCTCACGCCAGGGGCACCGATCTACTCCACCGTACACCGTCCTGTAGCCGCCTCACGCCAGGGGCACCGATCTACTCCACCGTACACCGTCCTGTAGCCGCCTCACGCCAGGGGCACCGATCTACCCCACCGTACAACGTCCTCAACTTCGACTACATACGTTGAAGAACGGCTCCCGTCGCCCTTGACTTCGTCAGTCCATTTCAGCTTCGAGACGTCCTCGTGTGTTTGAAGGAACGTACTCATCCAAGTTCGATTTTCGAGGAAGGAACTTATCTTGTGTGAGTTCTCTGTTTGTTTTTAAGTAAGGAACGAACTTGGTTACGTTCTGTACACAGTCTATTACGTCTTCTTCATCATCTGGGGGTGTACAGGCACCGGGGTGAGTACTGGCCTGTATAAGCACCGGGGAGAGTACTAGGGTGTACAAGCACCGGGGTGAGTACTAGGGTGTACAGGCACCGGGGAGAGTACTAGGGTGTACAGGCACCGGGGTGAGTAATGGGGTGTACAAGCACCAGAGTGAGTACTAGGGTGTACAGGCACTGGGGTGAGTACTGGGGTGTACAGGCACCAGGGAGAGTACTGGGGTGTACAGGCACCGGGGTGAGTACTGGGGTGTACAGGCACCGGGGTGAGTACTGGGGTGTACAAGCACCGGAGTGAGTACTGGGGTGTACAAGCACCGGGGAGAGTACTAGGGTGTACAGGCACTTGGGTGAGTACTGGAGTGTACAAGCACCAGGGAGAGTATTGGGGTGTACAGGCACTGGGGAGAGTACTGGGGTGTGCAAGGCCCCAGTCCCCCCATACGAGACGTTGCACGGGTCACTATTCACCGGTACTGAGGCACCTCTTGTCCACAACGCTAGCCAGTGCCAGCCAGCGCCAGGCACTGGTGGCGTCAGGGACATGTGATTGTACTCCCCTTGTGTGTGTGTGTGTGTGTGTGTGTGTGTGTGTGTGTGTGTGTGTGTGTGTTTGTGTGTGAAGGAAGCGTGTCATATGAGCGTAGAACGTGAACCTTTGATATTTACGAATACTTCCAACAACGAAGGTTCTATAAAGTCGCATGGCTCACAGGCAGTAGATTTACCAAAACGGGACATTTTAAGTTCATTATTCCCTAAAGTCGGGCATTTTCGCGTTCCTTAAAATACCTAAAGGTTAACGAGGTCATTAAACTCGAATACTTGACCCTCCCGATGATTTTGAAACGCCTCGTCACTTGTTAAACCTTGATGAAATACGACCAAAACACGAGTTATAAATACGTAAATAAGCTACTTAAAATAAGGTAAATATGTTACTACTTACCATTCCCCCCCGGCAGGGGTAGGGGTTAGTAGAGCCACCCCTGGCAGAGGTAGGGGTGGGTAGAGCCACCCCTGGCAGAGGTAGGGGTTGGTAGAGCCACCCCTGGCAGAGGTAGGGGTTGGTAGAGGCCACCCCCGGTAGAGGTAGGGGCCGGCAGAGCTACCCCTGGCAGAGGTAGGGGTTGGTAGAGCCACCCTGGCAGAGGTAGGGGTTGGTAGAGCCACCCTGGCAGAGGTAGGGGTTGGTAGAGTCACCCTGGCAGAGGTAGGGGTTGGTAGAGGCCACCCCTGGCAGAGGTAGGGGTTGGTAGAGCCACCCTGGCAGGGGTAGGGGTTAGTAGAGCCACCCTGGCAGAGGTAGGGGTTGGTAGAGCCACCCTGGCAGAGGTAGGGGTTGGTAGAGCCACCCCTTGCAGAGGTAGGGGTTGGTAGAGCCGCCCTGGCAGAGGCAGGGGTTGGTAGAGCCACCCCTGGCAGAGGTAGGGGTTGGTAGAGCCACCCTGGCAGAGGTAGAGGTTGGTAGAGGCCACCCCCGGTGGAGGTAGGGGTTTGTAGAGCCACCCCTGGCAGAGGTAGGGGTTGGTAGAGCCATCAGTCACCAGCGACCCAAAAGGTCATTAATCACTTAAAAACAAATTGTTCAGGTAATTACACTACTGTCAGGTATTGTGTACATTTTCAAAGGCTCTAGTCCCACATACTCTAGCTACCATCACTCTACTCAAACCATACTTTCGCTAAATTTTCTTCACCACCAAAACACAACACACCGCAGGAATCGCATTCTTTTCTTCACCATCTGTTTATACTCATTTTTTTTTTCTCGTGTCCATTCTCACTTTACTCACTTTTTTCCTCTTTCAAATCAGGAATCATTCATTACTCACTGTTGGGTTGATGAGTTAAAAAAAAAACTCTGAGTGACGGTATTTAGCATTTGGAGCCACCAACATTCCAAGGCCACAGTTCACATGAAGATACAGTAATGAACCAATTTCTGCATTCCCAATTCCCACCCGACCCATCCACGAGAGTTAATTCACACAAACTAATCACTTTTATTTAAATACAGACATCATTGTGTACCGCCTGAAATGCAACCGTATTCACAGTACTTGTTAAACACTTCAGTTAATTCCCATTTGCTTCTCAAACTAAATCACTCGACCTATAATTATCCAAGAGACGTGTTGACATTATTTACACTCGCAATGGAACACATACACACACACACACACACACACACACACACACACACACATATATATATATATATATATATATATATATATATATATATATATATATATATATATATATATACACACACACACACACACACACATATATATATATATATATATATATATATATATATATATATATATATATATATATATATATATATATATATATCACTTTACGAAAGCCTAGGTTAATGCCACGATCACGTTATCTTCGCATTAGCGTCTCACTCGTCTGTCATTCCGTTTGAGAGACGTACGTATACCCCGCCATCAGCAGCGATCAAGCTGAGCGTGTGTCGTGCATCATACCCCCACACAAGTCAAGGCAAGACTGACTGTTAACTAGGCTGGTTCCTCGGCTGTGAGAGAGGGCCGGGGGCAACCCATCCGGTCGTTTGACGACCACTCCGATAGTTTGGCTAAGACGACGTAAACAAGTAGAAATACGATGCTGGTTGTCTCCATATCAATGCACGGTGTCTCGATTTTATGTTTCTAATTAAGTAAACGGATTTTGAAATTGACTTAGACTTATGACTGAAGACTTGGTGAGGACAATGGGCGAGGTAGCGGTCTGTTTATGCCCAGCCCAGCCGCCCGAGCCTGACCCGGCCTCACTGTGTGGTGTGAGGTCTTGATGCCATCGCTGCTACGCTGGTCTGTGAGGTGACACAGTGACTTAACAGACCTGGATATTTTTTTTGCCGTTTAAAAGCGCGATCTCTCTCTCTCTCTCTCTCTCTCTCTCTCTCTCTCTCTCTCTCTCTCTCTCTCTCTCTCAATAACGGACCAGCTTTATACTAGACGATGAAAGAGAAGACGAAAATAAATGGTTATGTTAAATTCTACGTTACTCTTCGTCTACCGTACGTCAATCGCTGCTGCTGTCTTTCTACACCGTAGATGTGCGTTAGTTTGTACGCTTCCTCTTGTGGATTTCGTATGATATCACAGCCTTCATTTGCACTTTGTATAAACAGAATGATGATTAAAACAAATACTAGTATATGTGGGTCTGTGTCGGGATGTAGATACGAACATATGGTTTATCCTCCTATTTGTACAAAAATACAAGATTTCGTAACGATACGTGATTATGTTATTTTGAGGTCGGGAATGGAACGTATTATCTTCTCTATTCTGTTACATGTGTTCTCTGTAACATATGTTTATATCTGTTTCATTTCGTGTTTCTGTTGTGTATATATATATATATATATATATATATATATATATATATATATATATATATATATATATATATATATATATATATATATATATATATATGAGCTCCTAGTGAAAACAAGCCAGTAAGATAACAAGGTCTGCTTCTGTTGATGATTCCATGTTGATGACAAGATGTTCATGTCTGTCCCTCGTAATGGCGTGGTGTTCATATATATACCATCGTTTTGAAGACAGGTTGTTCATGTCCACAGTTAATGTCTGCCACCATTGATGAAGGGGTCCTCATATCTACCACCTTTAATGGCAGGTTGTACTACATTTTCCCCAGCAATGATGACAGAGGGGAAGTTTTCATGGTTGCCACCGCTGACGGGGAAACATTCGTGGCGACTAATATTCATGACGGAGGTTCGTAGCCGAAAATGAGGAGGATGTTCATATCTGCCACCAAATGATAACGAAAGTGTCCTAAAGACCCACTTATTACATTAACAGACTACTACTGTAAAATAAGTACCTTACAACTATACAATACGTGGTATAAACTATATAAACTGCAGGTTATGCTCACATATTCAGTCATAATTGTATGTGCCAGATTAAAGCTCGCTGGGTTGCTACTCCGGGGCTGGCGCACAGTTACGTCGCTGGAACAATTACACTCGACACTCACGTCACTGAAAATGTAGAATTAAAAAGTTAAGTTGTTCAGAGGTGTCACTGTTTGCTTTATAAATAACAAATGTCGAGAGTCCTTCCTCCACAGAGGTACGGGATTAGTGTTACAGGTAGGAATTGCAGTAAGCTATATATAGCACCAAGAATATATATATATATATATATATATATATATATATATATATATATATATATATATATATATATATATATATATATATATATATATATATATATTGGTTTCTGACTTGACTAAGCAACAAAATATCATGTTATCAACATTCCACAAACTCTACAAAGTACCAATACTCACGTACTGGGAGAGGAAAAAAATGAAAACTGGTGAAAATTGGGGAAAAATACATAACTAGAGATATACTATCTGTAAGATAAGGTACTTTATGATACATATTCAGACTCTAGTCATATAGTTATTTGACGAAATCCTGGAATAGTTGTCGGTGAAAAGGTCAGTGACTAATTGGACATTTGTTTCATCCTTTTGAATAGAAAATTCTCACAGTGTGTAGCTGTCGCAGGCACAAAAGTCTTCTGTTGACTAATACTTTGACGAAACAGATGGTTTCAGGCAAAACCCATTGGCGTCACCTGGAGTATAAGCATTCCATCAATGTTGCTAGAGGAGTGATTGCAGGCATATAACCAACTATGTACTTCTTAACTGACTGGTGACCATTTGTCAGAATAATAAAGCCAGCCCGTGAAGCCACTGTCTCATGAGCTGTATCACTGTGACATATTAGAGCCCATTTATTGTTTTGCTTTGCACGAGTAGCATCTGTGTTCTCTGCATCTCTGGCAGGAAGAGCTGTAATGGCTGGAGGACGTCTTCTGTCACCACAGTCCTAGTAGGGGGTAGTGCTAAAAGCTGTTAAGGGAAAGTATCTGCTCTTACTCTTTACTCTACTCTTTACTCCTCTGTAACTCTAGTTGGTGTAGGGGGAGGCTCAGCAGCAGACGTCTGCTGTTTTTCAGCGATCAATTCGCGTGACGTAATGTTCCTAAACCACCAAGAAATTCCTTCTTATTTTGTCTTTGTTGTATCACGCTATGACAGCAGGGCCTCTCCCCTGCACACACAAGGGGGCAGCATAACATCACACTTTACTCCACACTTTGCAATTCTTACATTAGATATATCATTACTTGCAATAAGTCCCTTTCGAATTCTTTTACCTTCGCTCAGTGTCTGGGTAAATTATCCATGGTTAAAAAAAGAATAGTGTATAAGAATGTTTTCTGCTTCCTCAGGTGAAAGACAGTATCACAGTCTTTTGTTCTTAACAATCCACAACGCCATCCCGATGTTATCTCTTTCGTTTCACATTCTAGCATAATGCCCCCGAGAAGACTGTACGTATGTGGGTGGGGGTAACTAATGAAAACTGAAAACGCCATTGTTTCTGTCGGAGATTTCCGTTTTCTGTTCTTTAAACGGCAATCTCGTGACTGTTTTACCTTATGGCGTTCCTAGGCTAGAAATAAATGGAATTTCATTGTTGATTACAGAGGCTTCATATGGTAGTATGTTTCAAATACTGAGAGATTCTATTAGCATGATTACGTTTTCTGTTAGCTCATGTGCTACTAGTAACACGCAACAATAATTACGATTACCAGCGCTGTATAATGACCAATACCGTAAATACTACTACTACTACTACTACTACTACTACTACTACTACTACTACTACTAAAATAATGATACTACTACTACTACTACTACTACTACTACTACTAAAATAATGATACTACTACTACTACTACTACTACTAAAATAATGATACTACTACTACTACTACTACTACTACTACTACTAAAATAATGATACTACTACTACTACTACTACTACTACTACTACTACTACTACTACTACTACTACTACTACTACTACTAAAATAATGATACTACTACTACTACTACTACTACTACTACTACTAAAATAATGATACTACTACTACTACTACTACTACTACTACTACTAAAATAATGATACTACTACTACTACTACTACTACTAAAATAATGATACTACTACTACTACTACTACTACTACTACTACTACTAAAATAATGATACTACTACTACTACTACTACTACTACTACTACTACTACTACTACTACTACTACTACTACTAATAATAATAATAATAATAATAATAATAAAAATGATAATAACAATGATAATAATATACATAATAATGATAGATAAATAATAATGATAGTGATAGTTATACTGTTAATAATAATTACAATAATTCATAATGTAATACTAATGGTAATAATAACAATAATAATAATGATAATAATAATAATAATAATAATAATAATAATAATAATAATAATAATAATAATAACAACAACAACAACAACAACAACAACAACAACAATAATAATAATAATAATAATAATAATGATAATAATAATAATAATAATAATAATAATAATAATAATAATAATAATTAAGCTAATATCGTTATACATCATTATCATCATTACTATCAATTCAATAGGTCTTCACATACAACTTTTCTTTACCGTGAATTTAAAAGCAAACTCTTGAACTCCTCTGTAACAAAGGATCTAATTACTCTTACCATATGAACTGCTGTGTTTTTCTATTATTGGCTTTCCTTCTCCCTCCCACTTCATGCTTCTTTCCTAGCTGGTAAAAAAAAAAAAAAAAAAACAACAACCTGCTGCCTAATTTTGAGCTTGAATCGCAAAGTTGTAGTTAAAGTTGTAATTTTTCGTCGATAAGTAATTTCTTTAAGTGCACCATCCACATACGGAAGCGGGCGCCTCGACTCCATTTTATGCGAATACAACGGCAGTTCTTCAGCGCATAAGGTGAGCAAGAGGATTACCTAATGGAATGGCTACAGGTCTAGCATAATGAATGAGATCCCTGGCCTGCAGTGCATTTTAAGTCCCCAAGGGGGATAAGTAGATCCATTAAGCAAGATGATAATTTAGGGATTTTAGACCTTTGAGTAAGAGGATTAATGGACGATTTTCTTTTTTTCGCAGCCTTTAAGGACGATGATTCATAGATTTTCATCCTTTAAGTACGGTGATTAATTTGAGATTGTAGTACTTTTAAGGATGATGATTAGAAAGAGATTCCAACCTTTTGAGCATAATGACTTTGTCCCCAGCGTATGATTTTGTCCTCTTTAATCCCTTTTATAATCTACTTTTTTTTTGTTAATAGGATTATAGTGAAGGAAGCCACTGAGGAAATTGAAAGGGAGTTAAAGGCGAGGCGATGGATAGGAGGGTGATATATGCTCATGTGTAATGGTTTAGTCCCAATAGTGTCACCATACACGCTCTGAAAACAGTTCATCTGTACGAGGCTACAGAACTAGGCTACTGGAGGGAGCTGCTGTGGCAGAGTACGGTGCAAGGCCACTGTAGCTAGCTACAGTAGCGGGTCACTGTACGAGGCTACTGTAGCACGGTACTGTACAGGGCTACTGTATTAGGCTACTGTATAAGGGTAACGTACGATGCTACTGTGAGAGGTTACTGTATCAAGCTATCGTGGCAGGCTTACTGTGTCAGACGATAGTCGCTGGCTACTGCAGCAGAGAATTACAGACATCAGTTCTTTAAAAGTCACTCCCTTCACTTTTACAGAGCCAAGCGCAACACCTCACCTGTTAACATCGCTTCGTCTTACTGAAAAAAAACCGAGAGAAAAGTATTCTGACAACCTGTTTGAACTTTCAGATCCGCTGGACGGGGAGACATGCCCATCCATCACAGGGGGTCTTCCCTGGTGCAGCAAATACCTAAAAGAACGAGAAAAAAAAGTGGGAAAAAAAAGATTCAGTCAGAATGGGATGGAAATTCATAGAGGAAATGACGCAAGGAAGAATTGATTCTCATTTGACTCTTCTTTAGAATCCAACTCCACAATTAAGTGTGACGTGATTAGCTGGCACACTTTAACTGACGTAAACACTCTTCAATGCATCCTATTCTTATTATCATTTTTTTTCCTCTTTCTTTGAGGCATTTCTGTCTCACTGATATTCAGTGATTCGTCTTTGATGACATTATTTGAAAGAAGGGAGGAAATGGCTTTGTCAGACAACATGAAGCGTCTTTTATATAAGTGTGTCATACACATCGAGTCGTCCAATCGGCTCACAATTGAGGTTATTCTGTGCCTCAACTCAGACGCCTCGACGTTATGCCGAGGGGCAGCGAACATATGTGTGTGTGTGTGTGTGTGTGTGTGTGTGTGTGTGTGTGTGTGAGGTGTGTATGTGTGTGTGTTTGTGTGTATGTGTGTGTGTGTGTGTGTGTGTGTGTGTGTGTGTGTGTGTGTGTGTGTGTGTGTGAGGTGTGTATGTGTAAGTGTTTGTGTGTATGTGTGTGTGTGTGTGTGTGTGTGCATGTGTGAGGTGTGTGTGTTTGTGTTTGTGTGTGTGTGTGTGTGTGTGTGTGTGTGAGGTGTGTGTGTATGTGTGAGGTGTGTGTGTGTGTGTGTGTGTTGTGTGTGTGTGTGTGTGTGTGTGTGTGTGTGTGTGTGTGTGTGTGTGAGGTGTGTGTGTGGGGGGGGGGGTGTGGGTGTGTGTGTGTGTGTGTCACATATATAGCGGGTTCTTCGTCATCTGTATATATGTATAATGCTAGGAATCCCTGTGTGATTTCTTGGAAGGTCTTTTTCTTCTCTGACATCAATATACATATTCGCCATTTTCCGCGTTAGCGAGGTAGCGTTAAGAACAGAGGACTGAGCCTTAGAGGGAAAAATCCTCACTTGGCCCCCTTCTCTGTTCCTTCATTTGCAAAAGTAAAAACAGGAGGGGAGGAATTCCAGCCCACCCGCTCCCACTCCTTTAAGTCCCCTTCTACGACACACGGGGAACACTGAGGGAGAAATGTGGGAGGAAGATCTGAAATAAATAGAGAAAAATCGAAGTAACAGAAAACGGGAGTGAAAGAGCAAGAGTTTTGCAAGAAGGTATAGAGGAAGACTGAATAAGTAGAGGAGGAGGAGTATGAGTGTACGACTGAGGAAGACTGGTGATAGATAAAGAGGAAGACACCATCAGTCCTTCCCCTACCAGTTGCCTGTACGCTATTTACATCACTGGACTTCAGAACAAAACGTATAGGTTTCACAAATCAACTTCTGGGAGCCACTGATAGCCAGGCCACATCACCCAACACGCTAGGAATAATATAGATGCAATATGGGAGGGTTTAGGAGCGAACACCATCAAGGCAGTTCCTCCCGTGAATTTACTGTGTGGGGGTGAGGGAGGGCGGGGCGAGAGTCTGCACCATTTAGGTTATCTATGGCTGTGCAAACAACATTGTGCTCGCGATTAACTCCACTCGTGGGCTGACCACTGCCCAGGGATGGCCCTACCACACACACACACACACACACACACACACCTATATATATATATATATATATATATATATATATATATATATATATATATATATATATATATATATATATATATATACCATACTTATTTGCTTTCAAATCATACAATGCCTCTACAACTGGTACGTGAACCAGACATTAAAACGACAGCTAGGACGGTGACTGAGTGACAAAAAATGGATCACATATGTGTGATGAATTTGGGGACGAGTCAAGAGAGTGCGAGGAGAGGGCTCTCCTGCAACATGGGTGAGACTAATTAATGAAAAGAGATCAAGTGGTGGTGGCGGAGGTGACACATCTGCCATCAGTGAAGTGTTTACGTGGTACGTGGCGGACAGGACAGCGTACCGAAGTGTGAGGGAAAATGTCAGTTCGATGATGATGAGGATGAAAAGGATGAGGAGGTAATGAAGACGTAGAATGAGGTAATCATGAGGTGAAAGACGTGAGTTCTGAAGTAACGAGTCGAGTGACTCCGTGTCACAGGTCGTTCATAAATGAGGAGTGGAAAGTTGAATACAAAAGGCTTGAGTCAGTTCCTGTACGAAGAAATCGGTCTGGAAGCGAAAGACGTAGAATCATATCTCGTGGTAATTCAACTGGACAATTTGGAAGGAGGTAAACATGTAAGAATAAACCCGATCCTTTTAGAATCTAATGATGTCTTAGACGAGGACAATAGGAAAGCCGAGAAGGGTGGGGAGTAGAGGACGGGAAGGGAGGAGTGAGAGAGAGAGAGAGAGAGAAGGATGTGCTCGGTAGGAAAGCAGGTTTCAAGAAATCCAGAAATGATTCGTCAGTATCAACACAGGTCGAGCGGATGACAAAGAACGGCGGGTATGGGTGTCTCGAAGATCAACTCGGTACTAAACACAGACCAGGGTCAAGGCTGGCGGTGCAAACTGTGGAGGGCACGGGTGTGGACGAAGGATTGTCGTAACGGACGTCAGAGGTGGACGCATACGACAAGGGTTGCAAAAGGAGAATAGAATAAGAGAACGAAAGATTTACAAGTGAAATAACAGGAGATTGAATGTGGGTGGATACGTAGGAATGTAGTGGGAGGGAGGCATGGCACCCGAGGGTCGAAGCAAGGCCAGCGTTATCATCTTTTCTTTATATAGACGTCAGCGGAAAATAAAACAACAATTCTCAACGACTGAGTCCTCCTCCCACTAGGGTGGGGGGAATTGTATCCTTCTATAGCGATTCTTTGCGTTGGAAAAACACTCTCAGAACCTCTTGAACAGTGGACGAAGAGGATTCGGTGAACGTGATGTGAGATTCAATTTCTGGACTTAAGAGTTTCAACCAAATGTGTGAGGAAGTTCAGATGACACACGCCAAGAGTGAAGGCAGCTACTCATGGATGTACAGGACGTATTCAAGAAGTGATCAGTATGGAGCTTGGACTATATATATCTATATACCTCCGGTCTCTAAACACAGTATGTGAAGGTTTACTGACTATAGATTATGGAGGCATCACGCATCAAACACTCGTGAATGGTCCTGACACAAACGGAATTTGTATAGGAGTGTTTATATGATCATTTTGTGTGTTACTAAACACATCAGAGAGCGAGGGAGTCGACTGAAAGCACAGGGTTAGGGTGTAACCATCATAGTATGGGGATGGGAACTCCGGTGGATGAAGGTGTAATGGCGACAGTGCCTGTAAACGGGAGAATGTTGTTCGTGCCAACTACTGCGTCTTTAACCAGCTGACTACCCGTGTCTTCCCATCGTGTTCATATATATTCGCCATTTCCCGCGTGAGCGAGGTAGCGTCAAGAACAGATGAATGAGCCTTAGAGGGAAGAATACTCACTTTGGTCTCCCTTCTCTGTTCCTTCTTTTGGAGAAATAAAACAGGAGGGGAGGATTTCCAGCTCTCCACTCCCACCCCCTTTTCGGTCGTCTTCTACAACACGCAGGGAATACGTGGGAAATATTCTTTCTCCCTTACTCCCAGGGAATATATATATATATATATATATATATATATATATATATATATATATATATATATATATATATACATATATATATATATATATATATATATATATATATATATATATATATATATATATATATATATATACACACACACAGACACACCCTTGCATTCAATTACCTATAACGACTGGTATCATTTCAAATTTCCATCTTTTTCGCCCCGATCAAAAAGAACTTTATCGCAATGTCACGATCGAGAAAAACAAAGAAAAAAATATACATGTATCACAGAGGAGGAAAAAAAAACAAAAAAATATATACATGAAAGACATCTCATGAACGAGAGAAACCTCACGAAATATGTTTTGGGAAAATGGACAAAAGGAATGTATAATTTTTTTTGTATTTTTTTTTTTTTGGCTGAGGCGACAGGTATATATGATATAGAATTCACCTCAGCGAAGGTCACTCAGCATGACCTGGCCTCGCTGACCTTTCCCAGTAGCTTAGGCGTAACAGTTTCTGGAACCAAAGTCCATCTTGAGCTTGGCTTCGCGAAGAAATTTTGAAAAGAAAGTTAAGGATTTATTTCAACTATTTTTCGATTTTACATTCTCATTAACTGTTAGTTTTGAGAACTAGTAGGAAACTTGTAGTTAGTTATATGGCTGAACTGGGAGTTGAATGTTTCTAGTCTTCTTCTTCCTCCTCCTCCTCCTCCTCTACTTCTTCTTCTTCTTTTCTTCTTCTTCTCCTTCTTCTTCTTCTTCTTCTTCTTCTTCTTCTTCTTCTTCTTTCTGTTCTTCTTCTTCTTCTTCTTCTTCTTCTTCTTCTTCTTCTTCTTCTTCTCTCTTCTTCTTCTTCTCCTTCTTCTTCTTCTTCTTCTTCCTGTTCTAATTCTTCTTCTTCTTCTTCTTCTTCTTCTTCTTCTTCTTCTTCTTCTTCTTCTTCTTCTTCTTCCTGTTCTAATTCTTCTTCTTCTTCTTCTTCTTCTTCTTCTTCTTCTTCTTCTTCTTCTTCTTCTTCTTCTTCTTCTTCTCCTTCTCTGGTGTTCTACCTATCGACACGTCCATTTTTCATTCATCTCAACCTTCTCCTCGCGCTTTTATCTTCACCATCTCTCTCCAGTTCTGGATCCTATGTCTTTCATCAGCTTCTCACCACTGGCTGGCACGGGTCATCACCATCAGCAAAAGTTTTGACCCTCTGACACGCCTCTTGCAGAACAGCACCCCTGGTGGGGGGGGGGGGGGTGGCCTTCGTCACACGAGAGAGAGAGAGAGAGAGAGAGAGAGAGAGAGAGAGAGAGAGAGAGAGAGAGAGAGAGAGAGAGAGAGAGAGAGAGAGAGACACCCAAGTAAATATGTCTTTGATATTGATCATATTTTATTTCTTTTTCATGTTCTCGTTTTTCATCCTTCGCTCGCATGTATTTCTCTGTCGTCACATATGTTTTCGTGTATGTCTATATTCTTCCACTTTAATCCCGTACGTCTATCAACCATACATATTTGCATCCCCTTTATATAGAACCCCCCAACGTTCTCTATAAAGTTTAGTAACTACGATAAAAAAAACCCCAAAAAAACAACGCAAATATTGCATAGAATAATGAAAAAATAGATTGGATCATATCGCACAAAACAGCTCCATTTTCTACATCTGTTGTATGTAGGCAGAAAGAATGTCTAGAGATAGCGATAAGATTGGTATCGAAATGGGATCAAATTGGTACAAACAGTTGGGAATTATACTCATATACTGCAGTAGGTCACCAAGGGTGCGCACGATCTAGCATGTGCTGATAACCAAGAGGAAAAATGAACCACGGTAAGTCACAAGTGCACTTTCGTGTAATGACATCTTATGGGGAGAAGCAAGAACGAGATAAAAGGCTCAGAACAGTCAGCTGACATAGAAGAGAGGAGGAGGAGAGAAGACGCCGTTGGTACATAAGTGTTTGAGGTTTGTGGTATTCGGGTCTGGCACAGTCGTACCTGTCGCAAAATTCATTTTGTGGTTGTGTGGTCAAGACAAGAACCAGTTTACAAATTTTGTCCACGACAAAGCTATCCAGTTTCTATAGACCTTATGTTACAGTTCTTTGTGTATTTAAGAAGATAAGATATACTGATATTGCTCTTGGTCAGTGACTTATAGGTTATAAATGAATTAGCATTATTCCAGTCAATACAATGGTCATAATCTCTAACACGATTAAACAACGCATTTTGAATCCTGTCCTGTTCTTATACAGCATTTATGGTGTTGAAGTCCAACAGGGAGAGGCTTACCAGTCTGCCCAGCTGTAATGTGTCCTACGTTGGACAGGCTGGTAAGGATCTCCACTTGACAACAGATATGAATAGGACAAAAGTGTTTCATCTTCACGTCACGAATCTTATGCTATTCTCTGCATGTGGCATGTCGAGATCTATTTGTGTGAGTGTAGCGCATCTCTTTGAAATGTATTAGAAATGTATTTTCAACTCCTGTTATTGGATAGCCTTTGTGCCCTGCCACTGAAGAAAGAAAGCACAATAAAACTCAAGTTGGATATATGTTGTATTCGACTGGTTGTGTCTGTGAAGTTTAAAATAATTGTTGAGTTCTCAGGTTTGCTTAGCTCTACCTCATTTTATCTCCTGTGACTTTTTCCTCTCTGCAAACATCACCCAGTCACTCCCCCAAGATCTCCCCAAGCTGCTGTGCAACGAAATGGTGAGGTGGGGAGGGGGAGGGGGGTTTCTGCTTTACCATCCTGCCTCTCTCTGTAGTGATGGGTGGGAAGGAGCCTCTTACCTTACTGTCCTGCCTGCCTCCATCTCTATAGATTAAGAGTGAAGGATGTGTAAGATGTTGGTCTCTGGCAGGGGTGTGTGTGTGTGTGATTTCGGCATGGTTGATCAATATGTTTATGGATGGGGTGGAGAGGGAGGTAATGTAAGAGTCATGGAGAGAGGGGTAAGCATACAGTCTGTTGGGGGTGAGAGGGCCTGGGAAGTGAGTCAGGTGTTGTTTGTCGATGATACAGCTCTGGTGGCTGATTCAAGTGAAAAACTGCAGAAGTTGGTGTCTGAGTTTAGAGAAATGTAACATGGGGAAGTTGACAGTAAATGTAAATAAAAGCAAAGTTATTTGGTTTAGCAGGATTGATGGACAGGTTAGCTGGGGTGCGAGTTTCAATGGAAAAACATGAAGGATGTGAAGTGTTGTAGATATCTGGGAGCGGATATGGCAGCGAATGGAATCATGGAAACGGAAGTGATCCATGGTGTGGGGGAGGGGGCGAAGGTTCTGGGAGCCATGAAGAATGTGTGAAAAGAGAGAACGTTATCTGAGAGTAAAATGGACATGTAGTCCCGAGAACATCATATGGATGCGAAGGTTGACGTGCTGTCATTGGACTGAACCAGGGCATGTGAAACGTCCGGGGTAAACCATGGAAAGGTTCGTGGGGTTTGGATGTGGATAGGGAGCTGTAGTTTCGATGTATTACATATGACAGGTAAAGAATGGATGTGAGCGGAGATGGCCTTTCTACATCTGTTCCTGGCGGTATCTCGCTGACGCGGGAAATGGCGATCAAGTACATAAAAAAAAGAGAAAAAAATGTACCCTAGCATAGGTCAGGTATCTACCATATCAACCAACCCTTAAGAGAGGATGAACAGATGGGTTGACTGTGGACCGACTGCCCTCAATCACGATTCGAACCTCTGTTGGTTTTTCCCATGTTTTCTCCCATGTTGTGATAGATCTACTCCCCTCGCGCGGCAACGCTGGCAGTAGGAATTGGAAAGCGTCTGGCGGTGGAAGCTGTCTGCTGCTGGTTCCTAAAGTCTCCCGTAGGCGGCGTGGCCGAGGAGCTGTGAACAAGCGAGTGGTGGGCGTGTCGGATCTGCCAGGTCCCTCCCACGCTGCATGTATCTAAACTCCAGTGCATGCATTCTCTTACCTACCCATCTCTCCTCTTCTCTCTCTCTCTCTCTCTCTCTCTCTCTCTCTCTCTCTCTCTCTCTCTCTCTCTCTCTCTCACAGGGATCAGTAGAATCACACTCCCCCCCCTCCTACCCTCCACTCCCTAAATATTCGCGCTGGGGTCGACGGAAGGCGAACTGAACGACGACAAGTACTGTTCTCCCATGTCTGGCTTAGCCTCAGCTACAGACTCGCTGGTAGGAATCATTACTGAGAATGTCCACCCCCCCTCCCCCCCTCACCCCATCGTAACCCCCCCCCCCCCCCCCACACACACACACACACACACACACACACACCCATATGCAACGGACCAATCCACATCGTTTCATGTACTGAACCCTAATGCCTTGTGCCATATAAATTGCCATTTAACCTTTTATTCCTCCAAGCAGTAGACTATTTTCCAATGGCAATAAGCCATTTTCCCCATTGAGTCCATGTAACAAACTACACCACCAACCCCAACCATTATTGCTTACATATAACAACCCAATTTTCCCACCATCTCCATCGCAACAACCTAATTACCCATCACCTCCATGCAACAAATCATCCCCTGTTCCCCCTATGCAACAGATCATCCTCCCTCATCGCCTGGACGGAACGCATCAGTTCCACAACGCTCCCGATCTGCACGTGTCGCGCGCCACACTCCGCGCGCATCATTCATCGGGGAGGATAACCACGCCATCTGAGGCAACATCCTTCATGACGAGATTACACGAACGGAGTGCGTGGGAGGCATCAACAAACATCCCACCCCCACACCACCCCACACCTCACACACATATTATCCCACACACCCTCCCTCCTTTCCTCCTCCTTCTCATGACTTAGTGCCACATAGACACGTCCCACACACACACACACACACACACACACACACACACACACACCCTTCCTCACTCTCTCCTCAGGACTTAGTGTTGGGACGATCATGACTTAGTGCTTGGTGGGGCGCGACCACTAGCTAGCTCGCTCTGTGGCCGGGGAATCCATCCCTAAGATTCATTATTGGATTAATATCTGACGCCCTGATTAAACTTGGAGCCTAGGGAGAGAGAGAGAGAGAGAGAGAGAGAGAGAGAGAGAGAGAGAGAGAGAGAGAGAGAGAGAGAGAGAGAGAGAGAGAGAGAGAGAGAGAGAGAGAGAGAGAGAGAATCTTCAATTAAAAAGATGAACCTGACATAAGCGAAGTGTGTGTGTGTGTGTGTGTGTGTGTGTGTGTGTGTGTGTGTGTGTGTGAGTGTAGATGTGCTTTGGTAATTGTTGATATACACAACTTTCGCTCTACGTAACTTGGATTCCAATACGAGCTCACAACTGTAGTTAAATTTAGTGATAATTGTGTATTTCTAACTCACTAGAAATAATCACTAATTCCTCTCTGATTCTATAACAGATCCTTTATCTCCCTATAGTATAATTTCAACTATTATCGTATACCATAGAATGCCCATATTCAATCTAAATGACGCTGAAATATATATATATATATATATATATATATATATATATATATATATATATATATATATATATATATATATATATATGTATATATATATATATATATATATATATATATATATATATATATATATATATATATATATATATATATATATATATATATATATATATATATATATAAAGGTTATGATACAGACGACCTTATACCCAGAATTTTCACGACACGAAAAAACCTCTGAATCATTACCTCTGTCACTCCAACTGCCAGCCACTGTGACATCAATGTCATGTCATAACTTTATCAACTGTGTCTTTCTTAATTATTTATAACAATTCTCAGTTTACATTCATGAGAACTATTTGATATATATATATATATATATATATATATATATATATGTATATATATATATATATATATATATATACAGAGAGAGAGAGAGAGAGAGAGAGAGAGAGAGAGAGAGAGAGAGAGAGAGAGAGAGAGAGAGAGAGAGAGAGAGAGAGAGAGAGAGAGAGAGAGAGCACAACCGAACACCTGACACCCACTGAGCAATATTATGTGAATATCACCAGCCACATCAACACAAGGGGATCCGAGCTGATTCATCGCTCAGGTCTTCAATGGGGTCAGCCAACACAAGCCCCACATTAAGAGACGTGAATCATCTCGCTACCTGGTTTATAACACGTTCGAACCCCTCTTACGCTACTTCACGACCTGATTGTCCTCGTCAGAGAGACTGTGTGTGACAAGAGATCAAACACAAAAGGATTAGACTAAAAGCCTAGATTATACGTAGCCAGCGGGCGCTGGCACATCAGCCAACAGTGTGAGAATAAAGTATATGAAATGGATTCTCACTTCTACTTAGCTCTACAACAATACGAGGATCATCTACCTCACTTTTACCGGTCGGTCTTCTTAGAAAACACTGTTCCAGGGAAGGCTCAACCTTGCCCTGATTTTTCCTCTGAGCTCAGAAGCGTTCGTACAAGGAGAGGATTTGGCATTAGTTTCATTTCCTTCTGTGAAACTGTCAGATCTGTAATTCCCACATCTTTTCGACGAATTCCATTAGGAGAATGGGGAACGGAGTCTCTACTCCCTCACAGAACAGAAGGGTCAAAAATAACTCGAGAATGTCAAGTTCTCAGAATGAGATCAAACTTGAACACAAACCCGTGCCCCAGCCTTACCAGAGATGTAACAAGGATCAGGTCGGCCTATTATGCACGTAGGACGAACCGCTCGTGGCTGGGTTTCCATGGCATACATGGTTCCTGCCTTCGTGTACGAGGTAGTGTTGGTAGACGTCGTCCCTCACGCGTCTGGCAGAGAAAAACCACTCACAGGCCTCGCCCCTCCCCTCCCTTAGCCAGACTCACTTCATATATGGTAGAGAAAGACACTTAAAAGCCCCACACTCCATCAGCAAGAACGTACTTCACATCTGGTACAGAGATCCGAAAATCAAAACCTCACGAAGCAGTGTTTCATATCTGGCAGACAAAGCTATAGGCTACATCACACGAGGCGTACTTTCACATCCAGCAGAGAGAGAGAGAGAGAGAGAGAGAGAGAGAGAGAGAGAGAGAGAGAGAGAGAGAGAGAGAGAGAGAGAGAGAGAGATAGAGAGAGAGAGAGAGAGAGAGAGAGAGAGAGAGAGAGAGAGAGAGAGAGAGAGAGAGAGAGAGAGAGAGAGAGAGAGAGAGAGAGAGAGAGAGAGAGAGAGAGAGCCTGCCTCACCGTGAGTCAGGTAACACCATTGCGATATATCAGATTCGATCATGGAAATCAAATACGTCTCCTTAACGTAATTTTTTCCGACGCCCGTTGTCGGAACAGCATCGTAACGGACGGAAATACGACCAACCCCTACGACACCCACGGTACTACCTTGACGTAGAAGAAAATAAAGAAAACAGACAAAGCCTTCTACAGATAATGGACATTATAGGACTGTGTTGCCACCGACGGCTTAAACTTGCATAGGATCTGCGAATCACATTGTTTCAAGGAAATCTAGCTCCTGTCGCTGTCTACTCAACTCCGACACACTTCTCTATATTCTTCTATCTTCGTCTAACTCCTTCCCTGGAAATCGCAATATTATGGGAGCTTTTCTATCCCTCGCCACACCGCTTTATAAACGCCCTTGTCGCCCTACCGCTAAGGGGGAAGAGGGGCGGGGGGCAGCAGCAGCTGGATCGTCCTCAGTCGAATCACACCCGTCATTACCTCGAAATACACACGTCACTGTGTTAGGGAACCAATGAGGGGGGAGAGAGATATGGAAAGTGTGACGTCATGGCCCCTAGGTAGGCGTTGATGACGCGAGTGGTCGGGGATGGCAGCGAGTGGGCGGGGTCTCGGAGTCGTGACGTCGGGCCAAGGTATAAAAGGCGGGACTCTGTCGATCGAGGACCTCATATACCTGTTGCGCTCCTTGAGGGATACACGAGAGGACACGCCCTTCTCCACGACCTGCCCCTGTGCTACGCCCACACAGACCTACTCAAGCCAAGTAAGTACACATATAGGACTCGTGTCTATTCTCACACACCTGCTTTATATATATATATATATATATATATATATATATATATATATATATATATATATATATATATATATATATATATTATTTTTTCTTCTCCAAAGGAAGGAACAGAGAAGGGGGCCAGGTGAGGATATTCCCTCAGAGGCCCAGTCCTCTGTTCTTAACGCTACCTCGCTAACGCGGGAAATGACGAATAGTATGAAAGATAATATATATATATATATATATATATATATATATATATATATATATATATATATATATATATATATATATATATATATATATATATATATTCCCTCAAAGGCCCAGTCCTCTGTTCTTAACGCTACCTCGCAAATGCGGGAAATGGCGAATAGTATGAAAGAAAGATATATATATATTTTTATATATATATATATATATATATATATATATATATATATATATATATATATATATATATATATATATATGTATATATAACCCAATAAATAGTATGGAACGATGTAATTTAATCACACCAGCCAAAAGAAATCGTGATAAGTAAATTATATCCTATAGTTACTATATATGTAAGTTATATATCAAACAGGAAGAGCCCGAGGAAGAGAAGACCAAACGCAAAAGTAAACGAAACGTGGGTGTCATCCCCGTAGAGTTGACGCGCGTAAAGCATTTCTTTCTATCGTACGTAACATATTTACTTGTGTTTCGTTCGCTGGTCACCGTAAAATACTTCAGGATTCGCTATGTCAATGACTGATGAATATTACGGGTCTAGGTCGATACAATGAAGACTTAAATTTCCTCTACATAACGCTATAGAAAGCTGAAATACGAGAGGTTAATAAGGGTCTGTATAAACTCCACAATGCTGAAATACGTGCGCTTAATAAGGTCTGTAGAGTGTTCCGTGTATATGACGTAGAGGGACACGGAATACGTGGGACTATACGAGGTATATGGGTGTTCCCCACGATGTCGAGGACTTATTTGAAATACGTGGAAACAAGATGATACGTAGTTGACGGCCCATGAATCAGAGGGACGTGGTGGTAATACGATTGTCTGGTTCAAGAAACAGATACTGAGTTGGTCATGATGCTATGGGGAGGAAGACCATGTTAACTCACGAGACATGAGGATGGTCAGTTAGGGTGTTGATAGAGTCGACGATCTCCATCACTGACAGTTAAAAACCTGCTTTACATCTTCCACGCCTATCTTCTCAACCTCTCCCTTCACCAGAAATGATCCATTAACATACACACACACACACACACACACACACACACACACACACACACACACACACACACATATATATCTTTTTTTCTTCCTTTTAAACTATATGCCATTTCCCGCGTTAGCGAGGTAGCGTTAAGAACAGAGGACTGGGCCTTTTTTGGAATATCCTCACCTGGCCCCCCTCTGTTCCTTCTTTTGGAAAAAAAAAAACGAGAGGGGAGGATTTCCAGCCCCCCGCTCCCTCCCCTTTTAGTCGCCTTTTACGACACGCAGGGAATACGTGGGAAGTATTCTTAATCCCCTATCCCCAGGGATAATATATATATATATATATATATATATATATATATATATATATATATATATATATATATATATATATACACCCATTCCACATATTATAGTAAATGTAATGACACGTTAAATGATTCTGTCAAAAACTGACGAGAGGTCAAATATTATTTCATGCCGTGGAAATTATGTCAACTGATCACAGCAAAGGGAAAACTCCTCTCTCTCTCTCTCTCTCTCTCTCTCTCTCTCTAGAAAGAGAGACAGATATAGATATCGACAAACAGACAAAAAATAGATCGAGATAGTTAGATAGATAGACTGATAGACAGGTGGATGGATAGCTAGATAGATAAAAGATAAGGATAGACATATAGAAGGATTTATAGACTCATGGGGAAAAAGAGAGAGAGAGAGAGAGAGAGAGAGAGAGAGAGAGAGAGAGAGAGAGAGAGAGAGAGAGAGAGAGAGAGAGAGAGAGAGAGAGAGAGAGAGAGAGAGAGAGAGAGAGAGAGAGAGAGAGAGAGAGAGAGTTCCTCACATCACCTGGGTGGGGGAAAAAAAACGTTAACTCCCTCCATCACTTTAAAATGTCTTCGTTAGTGTGAAAAGCGTCTGTTTTTGGCCGACCAGTTTTCTTTTCTTTTGTTAACATCATCTTGCTGAATATTGCTTTTAAATTCCTAGTCAAATTACAAAGAAAATGAATAAAAATCAATTTGGTCGAGGCAAATAGGCGCATTTCGAACCAATTTCTTTTTCTTCTTTTTTAAACCCTTGAGATTACTCTTACCTACCATCGCTCGAGAGCTTAAGCCTTTTCATTCGTAAATGTCCCAGGCCTTTAAGGTAATCTCACATTAATTTCCAATATAATCTGAAGGTAATCCCTTGAAATTACGTGACGGAAAGGAATATGATTTCACATAATCCCTCATATATCGAGACAGCATTCCCCTTACAACCACTAATGTCAAGTGAATAATTCCACGTCCATTATGAAAATAAAAAGGTGAAATGATAATCCAAAGGTAATCCTAAATACGTGGTAACACGAAAATTCCTATTACAGAACTCGACTGGAACTCAGTGTAATGTAATCTCTAATGTAATTCCATGCAATACCTGATGTATATATATATATATATATATATATATATATATATATATATATATATATATATATATATAGATTAATCCCCAAGATACGGTGACAGTAAACCCATAGCAATCAGTTATATAAGGAATGTAAGTATAAGGTAATTCCTAGAATAAGGTGATACAGCACACTGAAAGGAACCCTGCTATATCGCGATCTGCAAGAAATAGATATAGAAATATATATAGAAATCTATATGTATAGAAATCTAAATAGAAAAAGAAGAGAATCTTAAAATTCACTCTTGAAATAATTTAAAAATTGGTTTTCATCTATATCATTTCCTGATTTTTCTGCTTTACTCATTTCCCTCTTTATTTTATCATCATAATCTTTTAATTTCTTGTATTAACTATAAGTCTTTACTTCCTTATCGTACAATCTTTGCGTTGTATCTGAGATCTTTGTTAGTTTCATCGTGAAATGTTCGCTCGCTTTGTATCGCTCAGATCTCTTTTATTTTCCTTCATTATCGCAAAAATCTTAACTACATCGTAGCGTAATGATCTCTCGCGTGTGTTTCGTATCAACCGTTACTTTGACATGGGTTCACTAAATGGCCATCCGTCACGAACGTCGGAGGAAAACGTATGTCCTGTATCGCTTCACCGGAATGGACTCGAACCCTACTGCTGCTGTGCTGAGTGTATAGCGGAGGTCATATCGGATCGGATTCTCTCTCTCTCTCTCTCTCTCTCTCTCTCTCTCTCTCTCTCTCTCTCTCTGTAGTTCGCTTGTCTTTCTGCTTTTCTCCCTCTTTATATCTATACTTCTACTTACACACAAACACATCATATATACGTATATATTTTCATGCTTGATCGCTGTTTCCCGAGTTAGCGAGGTGTCGCTAGGAACACAGAGAGAGAAACACCGCATTCGCTCACATGCATCATCTAGTTGTCACATGTAATGTACCCAAACCACAACTCCCTATACGTAACCATTTCCACAGTTTACCCCGGCCGCGTCACATGCCCTGGTTCAGTCATTGTCAGTACGTCGACCCCCCTATACCATATATATATATATATATATATATATATATATATATATATAGTGTGTGTGTGTGTGTGTGTGTGTGTGTGTGTGTGTGTGTGTGTGTGTGTGTGTGTGTGTGTGAAGTACGTAAATTTGACACACTTTCCCAGTTCCTCGGAAGGGCATCAAGTACGCCATAAAAAAGATAGTTTTTTTCCATTCAGTAGTTACCACAGCTGGGGCAAAGCTCAGATAATGACACGTAGGAGGGAGAGGTAAAAAAACAAGACTCACTCGAACAATGGAATACAAACAGGGATAGTCTGAGCTCTTCTGATATGAATAGACATGAGTCTTATCAAATTGAGAGAGCAGGGGAAAAGAGAATAGACTCCGTAGCTTCCCAGTGAGAGGATAAAGGAGGTTATCATAACGGCTAATCCTCGTGTGGTTGGCCTTCGCACAGAATCTATGGGAAAGAGAAAGGGAAAAAAAAAAAAACGGTTGAGCACCTCAGGTCTTGATCTTACTGGTCGGAAACACATGCAGACGGATCACGAGAGCAGCGACCGAGGAAGCAACACCTGTAGAGCAAAGAGAGAGAGAGAGAGAGAGAGAGAGAGAGAGAGAGAGAGAGAGAGAGAGAGAGAGAGAGAGAGAGAGAGAGAGAGAGAGAGAGAATGGTGAATTGCTCCACAATGAACGGACGAAAGAAAAAAAAGAAGAATGAATAAAGATTAAGAAGATCACCAATAGTGCAACGTGCTGCCTCCCACTGCTGGACTCTGTCCTCATTAGATAAACATTATTGTTGTCTGGCGCGCCCTCCCTCCTTCCCTCCCTCACACCCAGCCCTCCCTCCTTCCCTCCCTCACACCCAGCCCTCCTCTTCCTCCTTCCCTCCCTCACACCCAGCCCTCTCTCCTTCCTCCTTCCCTCCCTCACACCCAGCCCTCTCTCCTTCCTCCTTCCCTCCCTCACACCCAGCCCTCCCTTCTTCCTCCTTCCCTCCCTCACACCCAGCCCTCCCTCCTTCCTCCTTCCCTCCCTCACACCCAGCCCTCCCTCCTTCCTCCTTCCCTCCCTCACACCCAGCCCTCTACTCCTTCCATCTCTCACACCCAGCCCTCCCTCCCTCCCTCACACCTAACCCGACCTCCCTCCTTCACACCCAACCCGACCTCCCCCACACCCCCCCCCCTCGCCTTTTCTCACCACAGCTCAATGCACCACACACACACACACACACACACACACACATACTGTACCCCCCTTTCCCCTAACCCACCGTGAAGCGTCAGAGGAGCAGGGGACAATAGTTCACCTCACCCTCCAACAATAGTGTGAGTGGCGCGAGTGACTTGAGTGAATAGGGTAATTCTCGGGTGTTGTTGGTTGGGTAAGAGGTCGGGTAAGAAGGTCATCATCATCATCAGGTCACGTTGCGTAATTCAGCCCCAGAGGGAGGTTGTAGGGAGGTTGTGGGGGGGTTAGGAGACAACCGACCCCCTAACGAAGACATTATTCGTTGTATAGTATAACGTAATCATAGCGAGAGGACGAGCTGAGTACTCCTCTGTTAAGCTGTAATATAACAATCGTCTGCAATAAGCTTCTTCTTCTTCCCTGAACTTCCTGCTTAAGGTAAAGAAAAAAAAGAAAAAACGAAAAAGAAAAATGACAGAGGCTTATCCAGAGGTACAGGAAATGAGACATTTAATTCTTTCTTTCTTTTTTAAGGTCTTAGCGTGAGACAGGAGCAAGGGCGGGGTCCCTTGGATTTCAGTGAGTGGAAGGCGAAGAACAGTGTTCTCCCTTAAGGGATAAAGGGTTTTAAGAATATGAGGTTTTCTCCCTAAAGCCCAGGATTCGCCCTCCATCGATTACTGGGAAGGCCCGACATGGGTTCACCCCAGAGAGGATTGGTAACACACGATAGTAAGAGGCAGGGATTACTTTAGCTGAGCCAAAGGCCTCTAAGGTAGGGATGGCCTCTTTCCAATACCGAATAGAGAAGGCTAGGCACGGTAGGGTCACGTGGGAAGGCTAGGCACGGCAGGGTCACTTGGGAAGGCTACTAGGCACGGCAGGGTCCCTTGAGAAGGCTAGGCACGGCAGGGTCCCTTGAGAAGGCTAGGCTCGGCAGGGTCACTTGGGAAGGCTACTAGGCACGGCAGGGTCACTTGAGAAGGCTAGGCACGGCAGGGTCACTTGTGAAGGCTACTAGGCACGGCAGGGTCACTTGGGAAGGCTACTAGGCACGGCAGGGACACTTGGGAAGGCTACTAGGCACGGCAGGGTCACTTGAGAAGGCTAGGCACGGTAGGGTCTCTCGGGAAGGCTAGGCCCGGCAGGGTTCCTTGGGAAGGCTAGGCATGGCAGGGTCCCTTGAGAAGGCTAGGCACGGCAGGGTCCCTTGAGAAGGCTAGGCACGGCAGGGTCCCTTGGGAAGGCTAGGCATGGCAGGGTCCCTTGAGAAGGCTAGGCACGGCAGGGTCCCTTGAGAAGGCTAGGCACGGCAGGGTCCCTTGAGAAGGCTAGGCACGGCAGGGTCACTTGGGAAGGCTACTAGGCACGGCAGGGTCACTAGGGAAGGCTAGGCACGACAGGGTCACTTGAGAAGGCTAGGCACGGTAGGGTCTCTCGGGAAGGCTAGGCCCGGCAGGGTTCCTTGGGAAGGCTAGGCACGGCAGGGTCCCTTGGGAAGGCTAGGCACGGCAGGGTCCCTTGAGAAGGCTAGGCATGGCAGGGTCCCTTGAGAAGGCTAGGCACGGCAGGGTCCCTTGAGAAGGCTAGGCATGGCAGGGTCCCTTGAGAAGGCTAGGCACGGCAGGGTCCCTTGGGAAGGCTAGGCACGGCAGGGTCACTTGGGAAGGCTAGGCACGGCAGGGTCACTTGGGAAGGCTAGGCACGGCAGGGTCCTTGGCAAACACATGAAGCCTATGATGGAGATGGCTTTAGCTGCGCCAGACAGACGGGAGAGAAGCCTGTACCAGGACCTGAGGTGATCATGGACCAGACTCAAGTAACTCAATTCACCTCACGTCAGCTTCCAGACACTGACCAGGTCCAGGTGGACAGACCTTGCCACCCACACACCCCAGTGCACTCATTTTTCAAGGGAAGTCAGAACAGTGTGGGGTCGGGTTAACTGGTACATGTATCATTAACAATTTCAAATTCTTGATTGCACTGAGACTGACGTTTCCCAATTGCCTTTGAAAAGTCGGTAAATTCGGGTTGCATTAGTCTATACTAACACTAGAGGTACAGTGATAAATAGTGAAGGAATTGGTATAATGTGATCTCACTGGAAAGCCAAAATCATCACAGTTTCAGAAACATGGTTAAGTGTGGAGGACGTATGTCTTTCTGTTGGCACAAGACATGAGAAAGTGTCTTGATGTATGATGATGTATACATCTTTATGCCATAATCTATCAAAAAGGATCTATGGCCTTTTAACTAAGAACTCAGACCTTACAGACAATACAAAAGTAGCAGATGAATGAACAGGACTACCAAATATATCATGTCTGGACGAACCGATAGAGTATTAGAAAAATAAAAAAAGGGGAGGGGCAGGGGGGGGGATGAAAATTAACGTAGACACATGTAATTTTTCTCTAGAGCGAAGCAAAGGATCTTGGTCACTATTAGCAAGACTTCGAAGCATATATCGAGTCACGGAGCCATGTCCAAATCCGCCTTAATGTAATAACTACCTTATCCAACAATAATACAAAGGAGGACGAAGACATTTATTACCAACGCAATGAAAATCCTGCCGACTCAGCGAACGCTCTGTCTTAATTACCAACACGGAGGAAGGAAAAGCTGGCGATTGTACCAAAGTTTTTTTCATAACGCGACGGGAAACAAGACTGAGGAGGCCAAGTTTACCTGAAGCTGAGGATACAAGTGGGCTAGGATCCCACGATAAAGGATCGAGAGATGAGAAGTGTGAGCAGGTTTCTAGAACACATGCCCTCCATCAGTGCGGTTATTGCCTTCCTGATTACCCACGGGCGTTGGTCAGTGCAAACACCACCCCAGGGGAAATCTAGCAGCCCCAAAGGGCCCTGAGGTCGTGTCCAAGACAACACTTAAGGAGCACATTCTTTCTGACCACGCGCGTGACGCAGCCTTCCCTTCTCTCGACTTCCCAGCGGGGTAATTTCGGGTCACAGCTGTAGCAGGAGGAGGGGTCTCTCTCTCTCTCTCTCTCTCTCTCTTTCTCTCTCTCTCTCTCTCTCTCTCTCTCTCTCTCTCTCTCTCTCTCTCTCTCTCTCTCTCTCTCTCTCTCTCTCTCTCTCACACACACACTTCGAGATAAAGAGGCTGTTCTTTTAGCACTACACGCCATCCATCTTCACCCCCCCCAACACCACCCCTCCTCCTAAGCTCCAGCTGGGTTAACGGGTGAGACTTTCACAAAAGGCCAGTGTGTGATGGCGAAGAGAGTGAGTCTCGGCCTGCCAATAGCCATGTGGAAATCCCTAAGATTTCAACACTATGAACCTTGATTGTCATCTGCGCGGCTGGAGGTCGGGAGGGAGGGAGAGAGAGAAGAAGTGGCAGCAACAAAGGCATCTGTATATCTAAAGGTGACCAGGACAGGAAAGGTTAATTGCTAACAGGGATGAAGACTTGTGAACTAAGATTTTGTGGTGGTGGAATGAGGCGTTCACGTGTGAGATATTGTCCTCGGGGGGTGGGGGGAGGGCTGTTTGATTAGCCTGGAGGGAGGGGTTGAGGGGGAGGTGGGAGATGAGGGCGATGGTTGGAGGGAGGGAGGGAAGAGAAGAGGTAGGGGGTTGGTGTACGAGGGAGGGGCGGAGGAGGAGGAGAAGAATGTAATAAGGGGAGAGAGGAGATACATGGAAGTTAATACCGTAGTGGTGCTGGGGTGGGCTAAAGGTTAATGAGGTGGGTCAAGGTCAACCGGGATTTTCGGGGCCTTGTTTGTTGTAAGGGTGGACACGGGGTCGTACGTCAGGTGATGGAGATAGCGCTGGTGGTGGCGCGAGTGTTGGTGGTGGGTAGTGGTGATGGTGAAGTAAGAAGGGATGTGCCTCTTGGGTACAACCTGCCATGGGTAAATTAGCCCACCATCCGAAACTAGGCAAGTGTACCTGAGTATGATGACCCGAACCTGAGTATGTTGACCCGTACCTGAGTATGCTGACCCGTACCTGAGTATGCTTACCCGTACCTGAGTATGCTGACCCGTACCTGAGTATGTTGACCCGTACCTGAGTATGCTGACCCGTACCTGAGTATGCTGACCCGTACCTGAGTATGTTGACCCGTACCTGACTATGTTGACCTAAACCTTAGTATGTTGGCAACACAGTGACAACCGTCGACGAAGAGGAGACAACGGAGCACCGAGATGAGCAGACAATGACGAAGAACTGGTTCTTACGAGGGGAGGAAACACCTTATGAAACACTGATCGAATCAAATCGAGGTGAGGGTTAAGACCAGACCACACCAGACCACATGAGGAGGGACACATATACAGTGGAATTCAGACTAGTAGACCAAAGGTCTCTGGTATCTTTATATGAGATAATATCTTCAATACCACACCAATGCGATCATTCTGCATGTCGACATCTTCGCTGCACAGAGAGCAGGGTAAAAAGACATAAGAACACGATCACAGAAGCGAAGCAAAAGCATCCGTAAGATCATTTTTAAGGGAAGGGTGAAACTTAATATGGAATTGTCTCTCTCTCTTCTGTCCTATGACACCGGATGAGAGACAGCCATGGTTCTTGCAATGCGTCTTAATCCCATTCATGATTCGATAGTTATCATTTCCCAATCCCCTTGTTTACACATGTAACGCCACTTGTTTACAACACACACTACGAACACACGCATTTGTTTACACGTCTCACGTCGACCGGATGGCGCCCCGGTGAATTAGTAGATGATAAAGACTCAAGACAAGTAAGTGTTCGAATCCCAGCTCGATATCCAAGGTTAACTATTCATCTGACACGAAACAGCTTCGTCCACTTTTTTTATTTTACGTTCCTCTCTGTCGCATCGTAAATGTTTATGTGTGTATTACGTGAAGGGCAGCTGGTGTCGTATGACCAGGCGTGTCACGGGGGCCACACGAGATGTGGCCCAGAAGTGCAATTAACTTGATTAACACATAATAGAAAAAAAAAAAGGGTCATGGTAGAAAATGGGTTGTAAGGCCTCAGAGTGTAAAGGGTACATTGGGTGTCTTCGAAAACGTAGTCATGATAATGATAATGAAGTATTTCTTAATAATAATGAGATATTTCTTAATGATAATGAGGTATTTCTTAATGATAATGATAATATAATGATAATGAAATACTTCTCTATGATCATGATAATATAATGATAATCATTTCTTAATGATAATGATAATATAATGATAATGAAGTATTTCTTAATGATAATATAATGATAATGAAGTATTTCTTTATGATAATGATAATATAATGATAATCATTTCTTAATGATAATGATAATATAATGATAATGAAGTATTTCTTTATGATAATGATAATATAGCATTTCTCCCACGAATTATAGTAACTCAGATAAATAAAAAACTTTACATTCATATTTATCATCCATATGAACATCATTATATTACTGGTGATATAATAAGTAATACAGTAACAGAATCTAGTAATTTATAATGAATGAAAAAAAGATATTCTTTATAATAAGATAAACAATTCCTTTTTATATTTAGAAGGACGGACTTGCTTTCAGATATCCAATAGTTAAGTGTATCAAAGACTTAACTGATTAACAGATAGATAAATACGCTTGAGACAACTGGTAATAGATTGGGGGCAAATGTAATTCCTAAAGCAATTCCGACCTGACTTAACGACTCGTTCGAGGTGGTGTAATCCACAAAGGTGATTAACGAAGATTTCAGAGAGAGGGTAATTACCTGTGTTACGGGCGGGCAGAAGTGGTGATTGTGAAGGTTATTACGATGACCTTTGACACTGTTGGCAGGTGGCTCATTGTCCTCGTTATCGTACCCAATCACCAATGCCATTTAAGTCGTTAATCCCAAGAAAATGATGTGTGTGTGTGTGTGTGTGTGTGTGTGTGTGTGTGTGTGTGTGTGTGTGTGTGTGTCTGTGAGCATGCATATGCATATAAACATGTGTATCTGTTTATGTATATGTGTGTATGTTTTGCTTGTGTGTGTGTGTGTGCATCTTTTGCTTGTATATGTGTATATGCACGCATGTGCATATTCATGCGTGTGATTATGCATGCACATATGTGAGTGTGTAAATGTGAATGTGTATCATCTATGCTTGTTGTGTATGTATGTATGTTTGTATGCGTATATGTATATATCACGTAATCACTCGTATATCTGGTTGGAGCAGTATACACATTAAGTATTCATAGGATACATGAATATCTGTATACTCCCCATATCTAATGTTTTCAGGTCAGTTACTCACCCCCTTCTTGAATAACTTCGCTAATTTTAGAATAATCGCCTAAATAATTATAGCTAAGGCCCATCCGTACGTAGAGGATTGAGGAATTGTGCCTATATTCTCTCTCTCTCTCTCTCTCTCTCTCTCTCTCTCTCTCTCTCTATATATATATATATATATATATATATATATATATATATATATATATATATATATTTTTTTTTTTTTTTTTTTTTTTTTTTTATACTTTGTCGCTGTCTCCCGCGTCTGCGAGGTAGCGCAAGGAAACAGACGAAAGAAATGACCCAACCCCCCCCCCCCATACACATGTACATACACATGTCCACACACGTGTATACATACCTACACAGCTTTCCATGGTCCACCCCAGACGCCTCACATGCCTTGATTCACTCCACTGACAGCACGTCAACCCCTGTATACCACATCGCTCCAATTCACTCTATTCCTTGCCCTCCTTACACCCTCCTGCATGTTCAGGCCCCGATCACACAAAATCTTTTTCACTCCATCTTTCCACCTCCAATTTGGTCTCCCTCTTCTCCTCGTTCCCTCCACCTCCGACACATATATCCTCTTGGTCAATCTTTCCTCACTCATTCTCTCCATGTGCCCAAACCATTTCAAAACACCCTCTTCTGCTCTCTCAACCACGCTCTTTTTATTTCCACACATCTCTCTTACCCTTACGTTACTTACTCGATCAAACCACCTCACACCACACATTGTCCTCAAACATCTCATTTCCAGCACATCCATCCTCCTGCGCACAACTCTATCCATAGCCCACGCCTCGCAACCATACAACATTGTTGGAACCACTATTCCTTCAAACATACCCATTTTTGCTTTCCGAGATAATGTTCTCGACTTCCACACATTTTTCAAGGCTCCCAAAATTTTCGCCCCCTCCCCCACCCTATGATCCACTTCCGCTTCCATGGTTCCATCCGCTGACAGATCCACTCCCAGATATCTAAAACACTTCACTTCCTCCAGTTTTTCTCCATTCAAACTTACCTCCCAATTGACTTGACCCTCAACCCTACTGTACCTAATAACCTTGCTCTTATTCACATTTACTCTTAACTTTCTTCTTCCACACACTTTACCAAACTCAGTCACCAGCTTCTGCAGTTTCTCACATGAATCAGCCACCAGCGCTGTATCATCAGCGAACAACAACTGACTCACTTCCCAGGCTCTCTCATCCCCAACAGACTTCATACTTGCCCCTCTTTCCAGGACTCTTGCATTCACCTCCCTAACAACCCCATCCATAAACAAATTAAACAACCATGGAGACATCACACACCCCTGCCGCAAACCTACATTCACTGAGAACCAATCACTTTCCTCTCTTCCTACACGTACACATGCCTTACATCCTCGATAAAAACTTTTCACTGCTTCTAACAACTTGCCTCCCACACCATATATTCTTAATACCTTCCACAGAGCATCTCTATCAACTCTATCATATGCCTTCTCCAGATCCATAAATGCTACATACAAATCCATTTGCTTTTCTAAGTATTTCTCACATACATTCTTCAAAGCAAACACCTGATCCACACATCCTCTACCACTTCTGAAACCGCACTGCTCTTCCCCAATCTGATGCTCTGTACATGCCTTCACCCTCTCAATCAATACCCTCCCATATAATTTACCAGGAATACTCAACAAACTTATACCTCTGTAATTTGAGCACTCACTCTTATCCCCTTTGCCTTTGTACAATGGCACTATGCACGCATTCCGCCAATCCTCAGGCACCTCACCATGAGTCATACATACATTAAATAACCTTACCAACCAGTCAACAATATATATATATATATATATATATATATATATATATATAACTTCGGGAGATACTGTCAGGTCTTAATTGCATAACTGCTAGGCTCTTAATGAAGGGGATCTGATACTTAATATCATATGTGTCAAACATTCACACAAAGGGAGGAAAGGTAATTGGGTCACTAGAAATACAATTATCATTATACCCTATCAACTATATATGACGTCAGAATGATAGCAATTCGGTTATACCCGCCAAGCCATACGGTATATATATGTGGTATATATAAGGTATATATACGGTATATATCTTTTCTACACCCAGTGCGGTGGGAAAGACAGCATATATATGAATCACGTGATTGAAGCTGCTTGAGAGAGGTTGTTAACTATTCGTTTGATGGTTCCACGTTGTCAAATATAGTGCAGCTGTTCGCTTGTTCGTATACTATTCCCCCATATTTACGAATTCGGTTTCGTAATTTATTAGATACACCGATCTATACTGTAAAGGGTATGGTTAAATTATGATAATTGAAAACATACGTCTCCTCTTACATGATTAGAATAAAAGGGGAAATACGCACGTTAGCGAAAAAAACATGCACGCAAACCATATAAACACGCACAAAGAAAATGTACACATGCAGGTCCACCCACACCATTTGCAATGGACAAGTCCTCACATTATATGTACACAAGTGCACATGTGCTCATACCTTACACACACGCACACACTCACAAAAACATCTTTGTCTGTCTGTCTGTCTGTCTCTCTCTCTCTCTCTCTCTCTCTCTCTCTCTCTCTCTCTCTCTCTCTCTCTCTCTCTCTCTCTCTCTCTCTTCAGTTAGGTATCATTTTGGCCACTGCTCTCGCGGACTGCCTCCATGTTGTACCCCAGTCACTGTGGTTTGGACCCTCGACACGAAAGGCATATTTATCAATTTCATATCTATATTTCATACTTAATCGATGTTTCCCGCGTCAGCGAAGTAACGCCAGGAAACAGACAAAGAATGGCCCATCCACTCATACATACATACACACACACACACACACACACAAACACACACACACACACACACACATAATATATATATATATATATATATATATATATATATATATATATATATATATATATATATATATATATATATATATATATATATAAACGCCCATACACGCACATATACATACATACATATACATATACATATCAATATATACACATATACATACATATACATACACATACACAGACATATACATATATACACATGTACATATTCATACTTGCTTGCCTTCATCCATTCCTGGCGCCACCCCGTCCCACGGGAAACAGCATCGCTTCCCCCTGCTTCAGCGTGGTAGCGCCAGGAAAACGTATACAAAGTAAATACATCATGAACGGGGTAACAGAAGTGTTCTGGATTAGGAATGAATTCCTCAAAGAACGTCTTTTTAATAAAGAGAAAAATGATTATAGCCTGCGGCAGGCTTTGTTGAATGAAGCCTGGTGGCACAGTGAAGGTAAAAAGAAAAAAAAAAAAACCCCTAAAAGGACGACTCATTAAGAAATAACATAATGAGGGGAAAAGTCCAAACAGACGCCTTCATTATAAAAGTCTCAAAAGCACGACTTCAGCCAAAAGCTAAAAGAATGATTCAGTCGTAATTACTAGGAAAAAAACTAAAAAAAAAAAAAAAGAGATATATGCTAATTCCTCAGCCAGGAGACTTAATTAAAATCTTGCGAAAGGGCACACATTAATTAAAGTGGAAAGGCTAATCACACATCTATATTATGAATAGACTATTAGGGAGAATCCCGGCCTGATGCCTTAATTAAAACCAAGAAAAGGTGGCCTTTATCTAATGATGCAAATCTTAAAGGCACGTTCAGTCAACCCGCGGATATTAATGTCTGTGGAGAACGACTTTCCCCCGTAGAACCCCACAGCGTTTTCACAGCTTCAGACGTCCCTTTAAGAAAACCAACTCTACTCTTTTAATTTCCAGGAGCGTCAGATATGCTTATTCATTTACAGACACCACGCATATAAATTCTCCCTTATTTGTAAATATTTTACGGATGTAAAATCCACAAAGTCTGTCAATACCGATGTAAAACATGATTCGTTTACCTTTTTTTTTTTTTTTTTAATTTCCGAACGTTACAATTGGCGTCGTTCCTTTACGTTTAAGAGCATTTGTTTTCGTTCTTAAATCCAGCACAAGTGTAGTCAGGTCAACAAATCTCTTCCCCTTTATCAATGGGTAATTAAGTCGTGGTAGATCTAGAGAGACACAGACAGTCCAAGCCGTTCATTCTATATATACAAGGAGTGATGCCCTTCTCCTCGAGTATCACCCACGCTTGGTCTAAGACGACACCAATACGACACCTGGTGTCACAGTACGACACCTGGTGGCACAGGACGACACCTGGTGTCACAGTACGACACCTGGTGGCACAGTACGACACCTGGTGGCACAGTCCGACACCCGGTGGCACAGCACGACATCTGGTATCACAGTACGACACCTGGTGGCACAGTACGACACCTGGTATCACAGTACGACACCTGGTATCACAGTACAACACCCGGTGTCACAGTACGACACCTGGTGTCACAGTACGACACCCGGTGTCACAGTACGACACCCGGTGTCACAGTACGACACCTGGTGTCACAGTACGACACCTGGTGTCACAGTACGACACCTGGTGTCACATATGCTTGAAAGGGGAAGGAAAAAAACGCTTTTTTTGAATCGTTGAGGGAGAGAGAGAGAGAGAGAGAGAGAGAGAGAGAGAGAGAGAGAGAGAGAGAGAGAGAGAGAGAGAGAGAGAGAGAATTCGCAGAAAAAATGGAAAATAAGAGAAAGGAATTCTTAAAAAAAAATATAAATAAATTTGATGTCGGAGAGTAACATCTATTTCCTAAGTGGTACGTCACTTCCCATGTTCTCTCGTTTGACAATTGGATATAGTGTGTGTGTGTGTGTGTGTGTGTGTGTGTGTGTGTGTGTGTGTGTGTGTGTATGTGGCAGGCTGAGGGGAAACTCGATTATGTACATTTCTCCTCCACATGTAACACCCTGACCGTGCCATCTTCTTTGTCACAAAATATGAGGAAAAAACAGATGATACAATTGACAAATACAGGGTCAAAGAAAACGTACGTCTTCTAATTTACGTCAAAATTTTTACGTCTGTGAGCAGTGACCCTCCCAAAATACTTAAAATCTAAAGGCTTCCATATGCCACAGATGTTTCTATCGCCTACAATATTATCATTTTTTTGTGATTTAATATTTTTAGAGTCTTATAAAAGAACGGAAATTTTTATCAATTTATGCCATTTTGTTTGTAAATTGTCAGTCGACTAGAAGTAAAAAAAAAAAAATGAGACTTAAATAAATTGATTAATTGATTGATAGATAAGTGAATAATGAAACTGATAGAAGTGATTTTGAGAATGATGTTTTTCTAATAATTGTTAGCCGTTTCCCGCGTAACTATGTAGCGCCAAGGATAGACGAAGACTGGTTTCGTATGTTGCCATCCATAACCAGGCTCCAGAGATCTTTACGTGGTCTCCCTCGACCGCTTCATATATCCCTGGTTCGGTCCAGTGACAACACGTCGCCCCCTGTATACCACATCTCGTTCTATTTTCTATCCTCTATCCACTCCATGCCCTTTCTTTCATGATTCTATAACGCTTTCATTGTCTTTTTTTCTCTCTCTCCCATCTTCCATCTATCCTTCCCTTGCCTCTTCCAGCTTTCCTCTCCCGATTATCCCTGTCCCACACCATTTACCATTTTCTGTGTCCCCTTCCCTTTCACTTCTCCTATTACTTCGGCACCCTCCCATCTTTTCCTCTTTCCTATCCCTTCCCTAATGGCCTGTCACTAGCTATCTTGAAGGGGAACTGCGTATATGGAGGAGTAGGGGTTTACCCTCTCTCTCTCTCTCTCTCTCTCTCTCTCTCTCTCTCTCTCTCTCTCTCTCTCTCTCTCTCTCTCTCTGGCTCTTGAAACTCAATAAAGGCGATTCAGTCATACGCTGTCCCAAGGTTATATTGAGTAATGCAGCATATATATATATATATATATATATATATATATATATATATATATATATATATATATATATATATATATATATATAGGATAATCTTAAGTTAACATCACTAAAACGATCATTCTTTTCTGGCATATAAATGTAATCTATCCTAAATTACTTCTCTAAATTACCAAAAGCAATATGAACACGAGATTCACTTCTTTTTTTCCCCTCCCTCTATCATGCTCATCCGACCTCAAATGGAATTCCATCGACCCCTGAAAATAATCTTTGCATTTTTACAGTCACGATCAAAGGGCAAACTCATCGAAAGAAATTGAAGGAAAACATTCTAGTGACTCGTTTTAATGCCACAGGGAAAAAGCAGGGCAGATTATTCTCTTTCCCCTAACAAGCATGAGCAAGACGGAGCCAATTTATTCATTTTTCACATATAAGTACACTAGCACTGATTTATTCCATTCCAGCACACGAATACCTACACCAATTTATTCCCATCCAGCACATGAGAGTGGGCCAGCACAAATATATTCCTTTTCCAGCGTGGCTCAAACATCAACAATTTATTCCTTTTCCAAGCAGGAGTGTTTCAGCATGAATTTATTCCCTTCTAAGGCAGGACGAATTTATTCCCTTTCATCGTGGGTAAGGCAGCAGAGATTTATTCCCCCCCCCCCCTCCCTCCTGCTGTGAATGAGGGCCGCACAGATTTCTTCCCTTTCCACCGTGAATAAATGATAACAGATTTATTCTCTCCCATCGTACAAGCGGGACAGATATTTTCTCATGGAAAAGTCAAAGTTCACGGCGGCTGGTTTATTTCCTGGAAGGAAGAAACCTGAGGATAGATTATTTTTTCCGTAATACAAAAGATTAATGAATTGGAAGATTAATAAATTGGCAGATTAATGAATTGGAAGATTAATGAATTGGAAAATGAATAAATTAGAACATAAATAGAAATAAAAGTATTGCAGCTCAAACGAGTAATTTTCCTTTTTATCAAGCGATGCCTCATTAACGATAATAAAGGAAACGTCATATTTATCACAGATTAATCATATATATATATATATATATATATATATATATATATATATATATATATATATATATATATATATATATATATATATATATATATGGTTGCACACGAACGGAGGCAAGGGTGAGAGAGAGAGAGAGAGAGAGAGAGAGAGAGAGAGAGAGAGAGAGAGAGAGAGAGAGAGAGAGAGAGAGAGAGAGAGAGAGAGTGTATTGGGTTTGAGCAAGAATTAAGCATTTACATCCCATTACTGAACCTAATCCCATCACGGGATCGCGCTGGACCAGCACACATCCCCCTCTCGACCCAGAGTTCTAACGCGATTTGCCAGCGAGGCTGACCCCTATATTGGGAAGGTCTGCTACACAAGTTAGGGGTCAGTGGTCTATGACCGGTTGTAAGCATATATATATATATATATATATATATATATATATATATATATATATATATATATGATAACATCAATCACCTTCCCTCCCTCCACCAACAACATCAACAACCATCCCTCCCTGCTCCTCCCTCCACCAACAATATCAACAACCATCCCTCCCTCCTTCTCCTCCTCCTCTCCCTCCACCAACAACATAACCATCCCTGCTCCTCCCTCCCTCCACCATCAACAACCACTCCCTCCCTCCCTCCCTTCTCCTCCCTCCATCATCATGAACCTCAACTAACCTCACCTCCCTCCTCACCCGGCAGAGCATCATGCAAACAAGGCGAGGTTCTCTTCTGGCGTGCCTGACGCTCCTCCTGGCTCTGGCTACGGTGGCGGCCTTCAACCAGGACCGGGTCATCTACAAGTGGTCGCCTCTCTGGTTCAACAACTACTACCGCCGCGCCAACCTCTACAAGAGAGTTAGTTGATCAGATAATGAGTTAGAGCTATCTCTATAAGCTTAGTAGTTAGAGCTATCTCTATAAGCTTAGTAGTTAGAGCTATCTCTATAAGCTTAGTAGTTAGAGCTATCTCTATAAGCTTAGTAGTTAGAGCTATCTCTATAAGCTTAGTAGTTAGAGCTATCTCTATAAGCTTAGTAGTTAGAGCTATCTCTATAAGCTTAGTAGTTAGAGCTATCTCTATAAGCTTAGTAGTTAGAGCTATCTCTGTAAGCTTAGTAGTTAGAGCTATCTCTGTAAGCTTAGTAGTCTGAGCTACCTATGTAAGCTTATTAGAGCTACCTCTATAAATTCATTAGTTAGAGCTACCTCTGTAAGCTTATTAGAGCTACCTCTATAAGCTTATCAGTTAGAGCTATCTCTATAATCGTATTAGTTAGACCTACCTCTATAAGACAGTTAGTTAGAACTACACAAGAGTTTCTTCACTCATCATTAGTCGTACTGATTCACCAAGACGACCAACTTACCCGTCAGCCATGACAGCACGACCCTCGCGGTGGACGGGGTGGTCGTATACACTTCCCATGGCGGCTGGAAATACATAACAGACGCTGTAATATGAACAGGATATAATGTCTTCCTGGAGAGAAAGGAGTCAGGTCTGCCAACAGAGCAGAAATAAACAAGAGAGAGAGAGAGGATCAAATGCCTCAAGAGATGCTGTTAATGTTGATTAAAAAGGATTCATAGCAGGTATGATTTAAAGGATCTATAACACGCATATCATAGAGTTAGATCCCTCCACAGGAGGTTTGGAATGTAAGAACGTATATTTTTCCTAGGAAAATGGTTCTCTTTGGAAATAAGGCCCGCCCATTCTTCCAGTTATCTGGAAAAAGGAGTTTAACTTACGACCAAATCTATTATCTCTTCGCCCGCTCTATGTGTAATAACAGACGAAGCGTTATCAAAAGGGTAAGTTATCTGATAACACTGATAGCTCATCAAAATGGGTCGAAAGAGGTGTTATATCTGAACAAATGCTAGTTTGTACAGTACGTTGGATAGAATGAATTGAAGCGATAGTGGTATATGGGGGGAGACGTGCGTCTTTATTGGACTGGAACCAAGGCGTAAGGTGCGGTTAAGGTGTGCCTACCATCCCCTACCATGAAATAGAAATCTAAACAAAAAACGGTCTAGCACAACAGATATGAATTTAATCTGGTTTATTAAACTGGCGTTCATAACAACCATGTGTTCTTCCATAACATTATGAGTTGTTATCCATAACACTTGGGTCGTCTTGCATAACACCTATGAGACGTTATCCATAACGCCCAGGTTGGCCTGTATAACACTTAAGATCTCAGCCATAACACCCAAGTTGTTTTGCACTGTCTTGTCATCGTTCATAAGATCCGAACTGCCACCCGTAACAGTCGAGGTTGTTATCTCTCCCAACTGTGCAGGATGTGAGTTCAACCCCCCTCCCCTTCTAGATACGGTACAGTTACAGAGATTAGCTCCCTCATTTATCCAGTGATATAATACTTTTTTTCTCACTAGTTTTCTAAATATGACTGGTGGACTCTTAGTGTCCCGGACGTTTTCCATGAACTTCTATTGATGGGATTTGACAAACTCCCCCCCCTTTTTTTTTTTTGCAAACGCTATTGAGTCTGTGTGACGCTTAATCCCTTTTCAGAAGGATCTAACTCTCTCTCTCTCTCTCTCTCTCTCTCTCTCTCTCTCTCTCTCTCTCTCTCTCTCTGACTACCACGTTACCTACTTTCGATGTAGATTAACGCTATGTGTATGAACCCTATCTAAATAACTTGCACTAATGTTCTGCTACCTTCTTTGACTTTCATGTAGATAATGATTTTTCAACATCAGGGACTTTGGAGAGAGAGAGAGAGAGAGAGAGAGAGAGAGAGAGAGAGAGAGAGAGAGAGAGAGAGAGAGAGAGAGAGAGAGAGAGAGGGGGACGGACTCCACGCGAGCCGTTTGTCAGAAATTTGGTCGCCAGTAACTAGATCCCCGCGTCAGGACCAGACGCTGGCTGCCCTCCTGGGTATCTGTTGTGCGTCAGCTGCGTTCGCTTCCCCGATGCCAATATCATCCCCCCTTTCCTCCCTCCTACTCACAAGCCTGGCAACTGATGTAGGTGTCAAGCAACATTGCCTGAGCTCCTTATCTAAGGCGCATATGCGTGCCTGTGTGTGTGAGTGTAGGGCAGTGCAGACACTACGGAGCAATGTGCTATGAAACACGTTTGGCATGACGCTGGTACGTAGCGCCTGCTATGAGTGCGATGGGAGGACAAGGTCGGCGAAAATGGAGCCTTCTAACATCCTGGTGAAATGTCTGGTCTTCGTCGTTTCACCAGCACTTACGGAATGACGGAAGACCTTACGTTACTACGACCGCCGTAGTTAGTTCGTGGCCGATGGACTGCCAGTTCATACATCACTAGAGAGTAGTAAGTTATCGACGAACAATCGAAGTGGACTGGTCGCTTTAAACCTGAGGAGAGTTGTCAGATAGACTAGGTGGTGTATAGAAGGCCCCCCCCCCCCGACGCACCCATAGACCACTCCAACACGACATCATCACTCGATCAACCCAACTTTGATCACCGTCAATCCCTTTTCTCACAAGGTACGAAAAAAAAAAAAAAAAATAGGTCATCGAACCTGTCTATGTCCGTCCACACACAATTCCCACTTTCATCCTCATATTGGGTATATACCAGTCTACTGTCCTCTCTCCATCCCTCCCTCCCCCCCCCTCTCTCTCTATCTATCTCCTCCAGTCAATTTCCCCCCCTTTCCTCCTCTCACCACCTCCACTATACGTCACTTGTATCATCACCTCCATTACTTTCCTCCCTCTCCTCCCTCCTTCCTCTCCTCCTCCCCCTCACCTCCACTTCAATCTCCCCGTAACACCCACCAATATTTTCCCTCCCTCACTTCCCTAAAGTGACAGTCATTATACCCCCAAGCAGCCCACCATATTTCACACCCTTCCCTGTACGCTTAGGTGGTCTCATTGTACACGTAATCTCTCTGAGACACTCGCTTAGTATATACACACTCCCTGTTCCTTTATACTCCCACTGTATTGATGCCTTATTTCCCTTCTCTGCTCAGTATATACACTCCCTGTTTCTTTTTACTCCAACTGTCTCTCACTATTTCCCCCCCCCCCTTCCTGGCTGCTCCTCTACCTCGTATACTTCACACAGTATGCTATATACCACATACGATATATCCTTATTGCTGAGCCTATCGCAAGAGGTAAAATGCCTCCGCCTTTTTCCCCCTCCCTTAGGCCTAACAAGAGGTCATAGGTCGATCAATAGGTCATCACGAGGCCTAACAAGAGGTCATAGGTCAATGAACAGGTCATCACGAGGCCTAACTAGTGGCCATAGGTCGATCAATAGGTCATCAAGAGGTCTAACAAGAGGTCATAGGTCTATCAATAGGCCATCAAGAGGTCTTAAAGAGGTCATAGGTCGATCAATAGGTCATCAAGGTCTCGATATAGCCCATTGCACGCCGTCCAGAATGATACTCCATCTTCTATGCTTTGCAAGAGTGAATGATGGTGGTCCACCCCTCCCTCACTCATGGCCATGAGGTGGGAGTTATAGGGTCAGTGGGGCGTGTGTAGACGCCAAGGGGAGTGTATAAATTCTGTGACGAGTGTGTAAACGCCACGGGGAGTGTTTATATAAGTTGTGTGGGGAGTGTGAAGATGCTATGAGGGGAGTGTATAAGTTCTATGGGGGGAGTGTATAAGTTCTATGGGGGGAATGTATAAGTTCTATGGAGGGAGTGTATAAGTTCTATGGGGGGAGTGTATAAGATCTATGGGGGGAGTGTATAAGTTCTATGGGGGGAGTGTATAAGTTCTATGGAGGGAGTGTATAAGTTCTATGGGGGGAGTGTATAAGTTCTATGGGGGGAGTGTATAAGTTCTGTGGGGGGAGTGTATAAGTTCTATGGGGGAGTGTATAAGTTCTATGGGGGGAGTGTATAAGTTCTATGGGGGAGTGTATAAGTTCTGTGGGAAGTGTGTGTGTGTGTGTGTGTGTGTGTGTGTGTGTGTGTGTGTGTGTGTGTGTGTGTGTGTGTGTGTGTGTGTGTGTGTGTGGACAGTATGGGAGATGTGTAGATGATATGTGAATTATGTATATGTGAGATGGTGCAGACAGCCAGGAGGGCAAACTACATCGAGATGAAGAAAAATAAACTTGGCCGGAGTACACTTGTCCCCGGAGGGTGAGTGAAGGTGAGGGACGAGTGTGTTGTAGACGGCGAGGAAACTGGTGAGTGCGTGGGTCAACACACACCAACGCACCAGGAGAGTAAATTCAGATGTCTGAGGCACAGAACCCCTCGTGAATTTCCATCTCAAGGTATTAGCATGAAATATATATATATATACACACACACACAGGCTGGACCGTCTCTCTCTCTCTCTCTCTCTCTCTCTCTCTCTCTCTCTCTCTCTCTCTCTCTCTCTCTCTCTCTGGCTCATGTGTGTGTGTGTGTGTGTGTGTGTGTGTGTGTGTGTGTGTGTGTGTGTGTGTGTGTGTGTGTGTCATCCATGAACTGTTTCCCCTAAGTTACTGGTGGATTAATTTGCTGCAAATGACACACACACACACACACACACACACACACACACACACACACACACATAAAAGAATTTTCAAGGAGGGAGTGAGAATGGACAGGGAGGAGGGAGGAAGAGGAAGGAAAAAGAAGGAGGAGGAGGAGGAGGAGGAGGAGGAGGAGGGAGTTGAAAAAGAAGGAGGTGGGCGTGTCCGAGGGGGAAGAGGTGGGCGTGGCCAGCAGAAAGGCCAACCAAGCCACGAAGTCAATAACTTGTGGTGCACGGGCGGCTCTCGCTGGCAGCGGCTTAAGGTGCTGAAGGGCAAGAGAGAGAGAGAGAGAGAGAGAGAGAGAGAGAGAGAGAGAGAGAGAGAGAGAGAGAGAGAGAGAGAGAGAGAGAGAGAGAGAGAGAGAGAGAGAGAGAGAGAGAGAGAGAGAGAGAGACGGTTGGGATGGAACATTCCCCCCCCTTGCGGCGGAGGTGGGAGGTGGGGGTTGGTGTGTGGGTGTGAGGAATGGCAAACATTCCCCTCGTCTGTGCCCGGGCAGATGCCTCCCTCCTCGCCTATTACAAGAATGATGTTGTTTAGGGAGGATGAAACTACGAGAGGGGCGTGGGTGTTGTGGTTGTGGGTGTTGTTGTTGTGGGTGTTGTGGTTGTGGGTGTTGTTGTGGTTGTGGGTGTTGTTGTGGTTGTTGTTGTTGTGGGTGTTGTTGTTGTGGGTGTTGTTGCTGTGGGTGTTGTGGTTGTGGGTGTTAAGGTTGTGGGTGTTGTGGTGTGGTGTTGTGGTTGTGGGTGTTAAGGTTGTGGGTGTTGTGGTTGTGGGTGTTGTGGTTGTGGGTGTTAAGGTTGTGGGTGTTGTGGTTGTGGGTGTTGTGGTTGTGGGTGTTGTGGTTGTGGGTGTTAAGGTTGTGGGTGTTGTGGTTGTGGGTGTTGTGGTTGTGGGTGTTGTGGTTGTGGGTGTTGTGGTTGTGGGTGTTGTGGTTGTGGGTGTTAAGGTTGTGGGTGTTGTTGTTGTGGGTGTTGTTGTTGTGGGTGTTGTTGTTGTGGGTGTTGTGGTTGTGGGTGTTAAGGTTGTGGGTGTTGTGGTTGTGGGTTGTTGTGGTTGTGGGTGTTAAGGTTGTGGGTGTTGTGGTTGTGGGTTGTTGTGGTTGTGGGTTGTTGTGGTTGTGGGTGTTAAGGTTGTGGGTGTTGTTGTTGTGGGTGTTGTTGTTGTGGGTGTTGTTGTTGTGGGTGTTGTGGTTGTGGGTGTTAAGGTTGTGGGTGTTGTGGTTGTGGGTGTTAAGGTTGTGGGTGTTGTGGTTGTGGGTGTTAAGGTTGTGGGTGTTGTTGTTGTGGGTGTTGTTGTTGTGGGTGTTGTGGTTGTGGGTTGTTGTGGTTGTGGGTGTTAAGGTTGTGGGTGTTGTGTTGTGGGTGTTGTGTTGTGGGTGTTGTGTTGTGGGTGTTGTGGTTGTGGGTGTTAAGGTTGTGGGTGTTGTTGTTGTGGGTGTTGTGGTTGTGGGTGTTAAGGTTGTGGGTGTTGTTGTTGTGGGTGTTGTGGTTGTGGGTTGTTGTGGTTGTGGGTGTTAAGGTTGTGGGTGTTGTTGTTGTGGGTGTTGTTGTTGTGGGTGTTGTTGTTGTGGGTGTTGTGGTTGTGGGTGTTAAGGTTGTGGGTGTTGTGGTTGTGGGTTGTTGTGGTTGTGGGTGTTAAGGTTGTGGGTGTTGTGTTGTGGGTGTTGTGGTTGTGGGTGTTAAGGTTGTGGGTGTTGTGGTTGTGGGTTGTTGTGGTTGTGGGTGTTAAGGTTGTGGGTGTTGTGGTTGTGGGTGTTAAGGTTGTGGGTGTTGTGGTTGTGGGTGTTAAGGTTGTGGGTGTTGTTGTTGTGGGTGTTGTGGTTGTGGGTGTTAAGGTTGTGGGTGTTGTGGTTGTGGGTGTTGTGGTTGTGGGTGTTAAGGTTGTGGGTGTTGTGGTTGTGGGTGTTGAGGTTGTGGGTGTTGTGGTTGTGGGTGTTGTGGTTGTGGGTGTTGTGGTTGTGGGTGTTAAGGTTGTGGGTGTTGTGGTTGTGGGTGTTAAGGTTGTGGGTGTTGTGGTTGTGGTGTTAAGGTTGTGGGTGTTGTTGTTGTGGGTGTTGTGGTTGTGGTGTTGTGGTTGTGGGTGTTAAGGTTGTGGGTGTTGTGGTTGTGGTGTTGTGGTTGTGGGTTGTTGTGGTTGTGGGTGTTAAGGTTGTGGGTGTTGTGGTTGTGGGTGTTGTTGTTGTGGGTGTTGTTTTTGTGGGTGTTGTGGTTGTGGGTGTTAAGGTTGTGGGTGTTGTGGTTGTGGGTGTTAAGGTTGTGGGTGTTGTTGTTGTGGGTGTTGTTGTTGTGGGTGTTGTTGTTGTGGGTGTTGTGGTTGTGGGTGTTAAGGTTGTGGGTGTTGTGGTTGTGGGTTGTTGTGGTTGTGGGTGTTAAGGTTGTGGGTGTTGTTGTTGTGGGTGTTGTGGTTGTGGGTTGTTGTGGTTGTGGGTGTTAAGGTTGTGGGTGTTGTGGTTGTGGGTGTTAAGGTTGTGGGTGTTGTGGTTGTGGGTGTTAAGGTTGTGGGTGTTGTGGTTGTGGGTGTTAAGGTTGTGGGTGTTGTGGTTGTGGGTGTTAAGGTTGTGGGTGTTGTGGTTGTGGGTGTTAAGGTTGTGGGTGTTGTTGTTGTGGGTGTTGTGGTTGTGGGTGTTAAGGTTGTGGGTGTTGTGGTTGTGGGTGTTAAGGTTGTGGGTGTTGTGGTTGTGGGTGTTAAGGTTGTGGTGTTGTGGTTGTGGGTGTTAAGGTTGTGGGTGTTGTGGTTGTGGGTGTTAAGTTTGATCGAGGTAATGTCCATTCCCATCCCCCACACGACCTCTTTCCCCCATCACTGTCTAATGAAATATACTTTTCCACATCCCCATCACAAATCCTTATCGCCCCTCCACGTTCGCCCCTCCACGTTTCCCAGATACACCCACTAATGCGCTCAACTTTCCCCAGGACGGGAGTGCTTGTGGACGAGAGAACTCCCTCTGCGCCTTCGTCAGCGAGGTCACGGAGCAGATCAGGGCGGTGCGCTGTTGCGGTTCCCTCCAGTGCATCTACACCGGCCCATCGTATACATGTGCAGATCCCAAGTGAGTTGGGGCAGTCATCCAACACAGCTGCAGTTCGGCAGTCATCCAACACAGCTGCTGGGATCGAGGCAGTTCAGTCAGCTGTCCTTTCCATGGGATGGCCACAGACGATCTAGGAGTTTACCCAACACTTACTGTTAGACGACAGGTGTATGAGTGTTTTCTTAAAAGGTCGAGACACTTTATTGATACAGGTGTTCCTCAAACATCTGCGTTGGTTCCGTGGGGACATCAGCGACACCTAAACATCTGTTGGAGTCCTAGATGGTTTAGAGGCTTATCTTGTGCATGTGTAAATGATGATCCCAGACGAATACAGATGATCTCTAGTTCCTGATGATTCGTATTAAATCTGATCTTGCTCCAAAGCTGGACGGTGGATTGGCTGGTTTGGCCCTTTGGCCCATCAACTACCTGGGTTGTTAAGGCCGTCAACGTCAAAGTACATTACACCCACCAACCGAAATATCTTTGACACCTTCTTCAGGTGGTAGAGGGGGCAATTCTAAAACCACATACCCACTCACTGTGCCTATGACCCCTCTGATCTGAAGGTCCTCAAATGGGTTTTCACATCAGACGCGAGGTACTCACGTGAGTATGTCACAGACGAATGACTATGACAACACCACGCAAGTTGACGAATGACTGTGACAACGCCACGCAAGTTAAGATTGTCCGAGAACGTTGGCGAAGGTCGTGATGAAGTGTGTGTGGGTAATCCTCACTCACCACTTGAGGAGGGAGGTCCTGGTTGCATGGTTTCTCCTCCTCCGCCTTCTTCCCTCAGTCCCTATCATCTTACATTACACGGGTGTTGCACCTCGACAGCTTCTGTGATCAACTTGTCAATCCATAATAATCACAACTAATACTTATACTCAGTCAGTCCGAATATGTCTCAAACGTGCCAACAACCCAATAGAAGATCAATATACATTAACATGAAAGCGAAACCATCTATACGACTAGATATTTAAGGAGTGATATTATCTCTTTTTTTCTTTTTCTTTGGATAATCGGATCCCAAAAACTTTAGATTATCTGGAGATTAATGGCTGATCAACGGCTATCACTTTAGTAAACATGACAATCATCTCATTGCATTAATGAGAGGGAATATTACGAAGTAAATACGTCATTACTGATAGAACGTACATTGTCATACCCCTTTAGTTACCTCACAGTGTATGATGAAATGTGTTACGTACCCTTTTCCACACAGATCTACCCAAAACATCACGTACCATGCTGTCGCTCGCACTTGCCACCACACACACACACACACACACACACACACACACACACACACACACACACACACACACACGTCTAACAACACACTCCCCACCCACGGAATATGCCAGCCTCAAGCATGCACCCACCCCTGCCAACACCACCCACACACATACCTAACCTAACCTAACCTAACAGTCTCACACTTTCCTCGATAATAAGATGTTCCTTTATCTCCAGGGCGCCGTCTGTAAACGCCGAAGAACCTGAGATGTTGGAGTATTAGATGTGAGCACCATCGCTCGCCGACCTTCCTCCATGTAGGAGGACACGGAGTGTCGCCGTTGAGAGAGAAGAAAAACTCTGATTGTGTCTCGGACGACCAAACACCTGTCGTTCATGGGAAGAAGTTTGAAGATAAGGGAAAAAAAAACAACCCTTCGCCTCTTCGAAAATTTATGAGGAAAAATCTTCGTCGTTAACATATGGGAAAAACTTAAGTTGTAGCAGTTACTTTAACGTCTACATTAAGGGCTTTTATATACTCCCTCACCCCTAAGCAAACTCATATCTCACGGGTGTCTCACAAAACGAATCTAGGTATTCGGTAAGGAGAGGGGAATACGGGAGTTCAACTTTGAACTCCCGTCTCAGTAGCAACACAATACAGGACACTAAAGCACAGTGGATCGTCGATAGCTTGAAGAGGAGAGAGTTCAAAAAGCTTTCTTGAGAGAGAGAGAATGAATCGGGGACCCAGGGTAGAGCAGGTGGAACTCAGTCATTTCCAGGACGTCATCAACGTCATTATAATGTCACCCCTTACGTCACTACACCTAGTGACGTATAAAGGACGTCACCAACGTCATTATAACGTCACTCCTTACGTCACTACACATAGTGACGTATAAAGGACGAATAGCAACCTTTTTTTTCCCTCTCTTTTTCTCGTGCCGGTGAAACAGCTACCAACAAGATGGGAAAGAAACAAACACCAAAGAACAAAGAGGAAAAATAAAAAAGACATAGATTTCTTTCAAAAGATCTTGAATGTCTACAAAAAATTAAAGTCGACATTCCCAATGGTAACAAGTTTCAAAGGAGCTTTGACATAGAGTAGGGCAGACACCACCGCCTACTATGTTGACCCCCCCTTACCCTACAAAACACAATGCACTCTGGTACTGTGGTCCTCGCCAGGTGGGGGGGGGGGGGGAATCTCAATCGCCGACATATAAGCAACCCACATTTGGAAAAATGGGAATGGCATCCCATTTTCCTTCTAACTCTGTTATCACCGACTTCTGAGACTTCATTTGGTAAACTACGAGCGTTAAAATATGTGATATTCTTACACGAACCGAGACCAATTTGAAAGGTAATTATGGAAGAGGGATGCGTCTGTTCCACACGAACAAGTTGATATTCTTACACGAACCGAGACCAATTTGAAAGGTAATTATGTAAGAGGGATGCGTCTGTTCCACACGAACAAGTTGATATTCTTACACGAACCGAGACCAATTTGAAAGGTAATTATGGAAGAGGGATGGGTCTGTTCCACACGAACAAGTTGATATTCTTACACGAACCGAGACCAATTTGAAAGGTAATTATATAAGAGGGATGGGTCCTGTTCCACACGAATAAGTAGACACCCAGAAAGGACCCGATCAAAAACCTCAGCTCCCTCCCTTTTCATTCCGTCTTCAGAACAAACACATGAAATTCTAATTTACAAATTTCTACCACAAGTTTAGGGACTCGACTTCCTCCCTGTGAACAGAGGGTTCACTGATCTATCGGACTGAAAGCCTTTACTGAAGAAGATTAACCCCCCTGCGCTGATCCTGGGTATAGAACTCCTGAAACCATAGTGCCATTGGAGTTCATCTCGACATCGTAGACTGAGCCGGTGACATTTCCCCCACCAGCAATGACCATCTATGGCGTGATCACCAGATCCGAGCCGGGAAATGATGAAGTAGACACAACAGGCGCGTCTGATGATGATGGCTAGGACCGATGGCAAGGCCAAACGGATAAAACCAATCTAAAAATCTATGTCTATCGAAGCCATTGGAATAACTGGACTGCTGGACAGACAGCGCAAGAACTGGGTCATAGATGTAAGGGAAGCTCGGCCCCCCCCCCCAAAAAAAAGGATACAACGCTAAGGCAGGAAACACTGGAGTGACGTGCTACTGTGAACACGGAAGATGTTCAAGACACTCAAGTCTCAGATAGGAATCAAAACACTTCAAAAAATTAGCTTTTGGAAATGGAAATCATCTTATATCTTCAGTACTGATATCATATGTGCGTTATATATATAATATATATATGTATATATATATATATATATATATATATATATATATATATATATATATATATATATATATATATATATATATATATCTGAATTCTTCTACCTCACCAGTTAACTCATATGTCGTCGGTGTTTGAATGTGGTGAATCTATCCCTCCTTTCCACTCTCATAGACTTAAGTCTATTTGGATGTTCCCAGGTCGTGTGTACAATCATTTCATGGTTTACCTCCCAGTCTTTTACTCGTGTCTTATCCAGTAATTCAACATAGCGTAATGAATCAAACTTGCCATCACTGTTTCTAATACGTATTACTGATGATCTTGCCTGTTACTGTTTTAAGTAAAACAAGTATATATATATATATATATATATATATATATATATATATATATATATATATATATATATATATTTTTTTTTTTTTTCTTTATGTCTGATAAGGAAAATTTCCTTATTTGTCAGGACTCTTTCCTAGAGAGAAATGATCTATAGTCTGTCATGTATCAAAAAACCCATTTTTTTTTTTTTCACAGTATAGTTGTGGTGAATGGAAGTAGAAGAATAAAAAAGTAATCTTACTGCTTTTCAAGGCATCCAGTCATGACTTGAAGGTACCGTTTTCTGTTGCGCTTGTGACGTTAAGGGGGACTAATATGTTATACGGAAGCAGGAGCGGATCATATATATAAATACATAACACTTGACTCTGTTCTTCTGCCTATCACCTCATTTCGAATGTGCTTTAAATGTTTCATGTTCTACCTCTTTTATCTGAGAATAATGTTAATAAAGTCATATTAATACGGGAGACTTTCATTACTAAATAAAAAATGACACACATTATATATATATATCTTTCTTTCAAACTATTCGCCATTTCCCGCGTTAGCAAGGTAGCGTTAAGAACAGAGGACTGGGCCTCTGAGGATATATCCTCACCTGGCCTCCTTCTCTGTTCCTTCTTTTGGAAAATTAAAAAAAAAAAAAAAACGAGAGGGAAGGATTTCCAGCCCCCGCTCCCTCCCCTTTTAGTCGCCTTCTACGACACGCAAGGAATACGTGGGAAGTATTCTTTCTCCCCTATCCCCAGGGATATATATATATATATATATATATATATATATATATATATATATATATATATATATTTTTTTTTTTTTTTTTTTATACTTTGTCGCTGTCTCCCGCGTTTGCGAGGTAGCGCAAGGAAACAGACGAAAGAAATGGCCCAACCCCCATACACACGTACATACACACGTCCACACACGCAAATATACATACCTACACAGCTTTCCATGGTTTACCCCAGACGCTTCACATGCCTTGATTCAATCCACTGACAGCACGTCAACCCCTGTATACCACATCGCTCCAATTCACTCTATTTCTTGCCCTCCTTTCACCCTCCTGCATGTTCAGGCCCCGATCACACAAAATCTTTTTCACTCCATCTTTCCACCTCCAATTTGGTCTCCCTCTTCTCCTCGTTCCCTCCACCTCCGACACATATATCCTCTTGGTCAATCTTTCCTCACTCATATATATATATATATATATATATATATATATATATATATATATATATATATATATATATATATACGTATATATATATATACGTGTATATATATATATATATATATATATATATATATATATATATATATATATATATATATATATATATATATAGGGTGGGGGAGGGGGCGAAAATTCTGGGAGCCTTGAAGAATGTGTGGAAGTCGAGAACATTATCTCGGAAAGCAAAAATGGGTATGTTTGAAGGAATAGTGGTTCCAACAATGTTGTATGGTTGCGAGGCGTGGACTATGGATAGAGTTGTGCGCAGGAGGATGGATGTGCTGGAATGAGATGTTTGAGGACAATGTGTGGTGTGAGGTGGTTTGATCGAGTAAGTAACGTAAGGGTAAGAGAGATGTGTGGAAATAAAAAGAGCGTGGTTGAGAGAGCAGAAGAGGGTGTTTTGAAATGGTTTGGTCACATGGAGAGAATGAGTGAGGAAAGATTGACCAAGAGGATATATGTGTCGGAGGTGGAGGGAACGAGGAGAAGAGGGAGACCAAATTGGAGGTGGAAAGATGGAGTGAAAAAGATTTTGTGTGATCGGGGCCTGAACATGCAGGAGGGTGAAAGGAGGGCAAGGAATAGAGTGAATTGGAGCGATGTGGTATACCGGGGTTGACGTGCTGTCAGTGGATTGAATCAAGGCATGTGAAGCGTCTGGGGTAAACCATGGAAAGCTGTGTAGGTATGTATATTTGCGTGTGTGGACGTATGTATATACATGTGTATGGGGGTGGGTTGGGCCATTTCTTTCGTCTGTTTCCTTGCGCTACCTCGCAAACGCGGGAGACAGCGACAAATATATATATATATATATATATATATATATATATATATATATATATATATATATATATATATATATATATTACACTTAATTGCCTTCTCCCGCGCCCCAGCAAGGTATCACGAGTAAACAGACGAGGAATGACTCAACCCATCCACATACAAATATATATACATAAATGTCCACACATGCACAGATACATTTCAACGGATACATACATATACATTGATACACGCACATATTCATACTTGCTGCCTTCATCCATTCCTGTCACCACCCCGCCACGCATGAAATAGCCCCTGCCCAAGTGAGATGGGGCAGGGGCTATTGTATATATATATATTCTTTTCTTTCTTTTAAACTATTTGCCATTTCCCGCGTTAGCGAGGTAGCGTTAAGAACAGAGGACTGGGCCTTTTTTGGAATATCCTCACCTGGCCCCCTCTGTTCCTTCTTTAGGAAAATTAAAAAAAAAAAATGAGAGGGGAGGATTTCCAGCCCCCCGCTCCCTCCCCTTTTAGTCGCCTTCTACGACACGCAGGGAATACGTGGGAAGTATTCTTAATCCCCTATCCCCAGGGATAATATATATATATATATATATATATATATATATATATATATATATATATATATATATATATACAACACCTAAATTTCCTTGTGGGGTTCTCAAAAAGTAAGTACATTTCTGGGGGTGACAACCTGTATAAAGGATGTATCTGTGTTACATCAGAAACTTCCGTGACCTTGAGCGCCTGCCTGAGTGTCCTCTTTGGTTAGCTGGCCGACTGGGCTTGGCGTCGTCTGCCCGCCTCTGCTGCCAAACATTTCCCTCTTCTGGAGCTCTCTCTCTCTCTCTCTCTCTCTCTCTCTCTCTCTCTCTCCTCTCTCTCTCTCTCTCTCTCTCTCTCTCTCTCTCTCTCTCTCTCTCTCTCGATAGGAGGAAAAAGAATACTTCTTACGTATTCCCTGGGTGTTGTTCAAGGCGACCTGAAAGGGTTTTTAATTTCTTAAAAGAAGGAACAAAGGGGACCAAGTGAGAATATACCCTCTAAGGCTCGATCCTTTGTTTTTAACGCTACTTCGCTACCGTGGGAAACGACGAATATATATATATATATATATATATATATATATATATATATATATATATATATATATATATATATATATATATATATATAATAATAATAAATTCTTTAGGGGAAGGAAGTTTTAAACATCTGAACACCCCAAATCTCTTTATGCATTTGCTTCCATTCCGACATCTCTAAACTTCTATATGATGGCCACAATTGCCACATCTTCGGATAGCTCGTTCCATTCATCCATAATTACCGTAAACACTACTTCGTTACCTCTTTATTAACAACATTTCTTACTTAACATCAGGTTACATCCTGTAGTTTTTTCTATCCGTCGAAAAGCTGACTCCCTGTATTGGTGACGAGTTTAGATAGATAGTTTCGTAACTTCAGTGGTCGCGACTAAGTCACGCCTCACCCTTCTCTCTTCTATGGTGGGGATGATATAAGACCGCTTGATTACCCTCCCCCACCCCCGCCTACACACACACACACACACACACACACACACACACACACACTCACACACACACACACACTCACACACACACACACACACATCCCCACCCACGTGATCCAGGTGTCTTCATCGTGGTAATATCTTTGCTGCTCTTCCTCTGGATCCTCTCTACCATCTCTTTGTCCTACTTCAATAACAGCAACGACACTTGAGCAACAATATATATATTTTCTTTTTATTTGGCCTTGTGGAGGATGTGACCAGGCTAATGAACATCATGTCCTTCTTGCTCGTGTGACCGAGTGTTTTTCTCATTCCCACGCAGCGAGGTTGTTCCCTTGTCTTGTTTGTCACTCCCCTGTGTGTGTGTGTGTGTGTGTGTGTGTGTGTGTGTGTGTGTGTGTGTGTGTGTGTGTGTGTGTGTTACACAAACGATGATCGAATACCAACACACACACACACACACACACACAACAGAACAGACCTTGGCAGCTCCAGGCTACAAGTGACCTCCTGGTGTCTCGTCATTTTTTATATCTGGAAACACCCTGGTGCGAAGGGGGCTGGGGGGGGGGAAATAAGCGACGCATGTCTTTTTCTTTCATGCTTCATTCTCTCTCTCTCTCTCTCTCTCTCTCTCTCTCTCTCTCTATATATATATATATATATATATATATATATATATATATATATCCATGAGTACCCGGAAGACACTTTGGTTTACCTAGGACCACGGGTGGCAGAGTGGGAGGCCTGTGTGTGTGTGTGTGTGTGTGTGTGAGAGAGAGAGAGAGAGAGAGAGAGAGAGAGAGAGAGAGAGAGAGAGAGAGAGAGAGAGAGAGAGAGAGAGAGAGAGAGAGAGAGAGCTCATTTCCTCGCAGGGATGAATGAAGTACAATCCAACACTAGGGAGGAGCGCCTTGATCTAGACGGCAGCAGGAGGCACCATGTCTCCTACCTGTTATTGCAATGCTCTTCTCTCATGTCACCGCCTGCGGGAAACCTCGCCCCGTTGCGGAAGCTCCCGCCAGTACCCGATGACCATATCGAGGCAATGGGATGGATGGTGGTGTGGGTGTAGGGCAGACCCCCTTCACTCGCACACACACATACACACCCTGAGGCCAATACCGAGATTACACCTCCGCTGAGCCTCAGTGAGGTGGAGGAGGGGGAGGAGACGCCTCACGGGTGTCGTAAGATCACGACAGAACCAGATGACCAGCGATCAGCAACACTGGCTCACACACACAAGCGACGCGGCATGCATGACGCATGCCTTCCCTCCCTCCTCCCTCCCCACCAAAACATTTTACTCCCCTCCCGCCGTCACCTTCCTTCCCTCCCTCCCCAACCAACCCCGCTCTCCGCCCTACCCAACCCTAAAACACTCCCATACCCTCCCCCCCCCACTCCCGTCCCACACAGAAGATCCCCCCCCCCCAGAAATCCGGTTCTCGGGGTCACCTTCAGAGAGTGTTTTGTTGGTGGATGGAGGGCATGCTTTACCCTTGCCATATCCACCCACAGGTAGTGGGGTTCCTGTCCACCCCAAGCCCAGGTAGTGGGACCATGGTTTCTTAGAAAGGCTTATGTAAAGAGCTACACACACACACGCACACACACACACACACACACACGTGTTGGAACCCCCCCCCCCAAGAGTGCCACAGTCTCTCTGTTCTATGAAAAATCAATAACCACACACGTCCAGGGTTCGAACCCTACCTGGCACATGAGCTATGTTTCATACGGCCGAATCGAGTACCTGGTGTAGACTTAGTGAAGTCTTAAGGGGTCTTCATCCCCTAGGCTGTGCCCCGGGCTGAGCCCAGGCTGTTCGATTTTGGGTGTTGGTCGACTAAGGTGTTGGGAGCGGCTGTCCTCAGGCCCACACAGCCTGGCTGGCATGGTACACTTTGCTGTTGGTGAGTGTCCAATGCAATTCTTGACCTTCTCTACCGCGTATCACCAAGCTGTTCCTCCTGATGATGGTACATGGCAACGTGGTGAAGAGTCCTGGGACCCGGATGTTGAACGTGTTCTCTCTCTCTCTCTCTCTCTCTCTCTCTCTCTCTGTGCATGTCGCACCTTTGGATTTCCAAGGTCGCATTTAGCGAAGTCCACCATGCCTGTTGTGGCAGTAGGAGGTTACCTAAGACTGTGTGTTGGAAACCACACCTTCTAGGATTGTCCAGGCACAGATGATGATGCCGTACCTCTCCCGTATATATATATATATATATATATATATATATATATATATATATATATATATATATATATATATATATATATATATATTCATTATTCATCATACTTAACCGCCGTCTCCCGCGTTAGCGAGGTAGCGCAAGGAAACAGACGAGGAATGGCCCAAACCCACCCACATACACATGTATATACATGAACGCCCACACACACGCACGTATACATACATATACATTTCAACGTATACATACATATACCCACAGAGACATATACATATATACACATGTACACATCTATACCTGCTGCCTTCATGAAACAGCATCTACCCCATCCAGCGAGGCAGCGCCAGGAACAGACAACAAAGGCCACATTCGTTCACTCAGTCTCTAGCTGTCATGTGTAGTGTACCGAAATCACAGCTCCCTTTCGCATCCAGGCCCCACAGACCTTTCCATGGTTTACCCTAAACACTTCACATGCCCTGGTTCAATTCATTGACAGCACGTCGACCTCGGTATACCACATCATTCCAATTCACTCTATTCTTTGCACGTCTTTCACCCTCCTGTATGTTTAGGCCCCGATCGCTCAAAACCTTTTTCACTCCATCCTTCCACCTTCAATTTGGTTTCCTACTTCTCCTCGTTCCCTCCAACTCTGACACACATATCCTCTTTGTCAGTCCAAACCATTTCAACACACCCTCTTCTGCTCTCTCAATCACACTCTTTTTATTACCACACATTTCTCTTATCCTTTAATTACTTACTCGTTTAAACCACCTCACACCACATATTGTCCTCAAACATTCATTTCAGTTAGCGCTATGAGTAATATCAAACAGCGTGAGCATCTCTGCGTCAGCGCATGCCGCTAACATGAGACTGAAGATCTACTTCTACGTCTACCTCACACAGACCCGTCTGCGTGTCCAGGTGAAACAAAGGCGACGCGTTACAAGTAGGGGGAGGGTTGGGTTGGGCACAGGGTAGAGGGACAACAACTCCCCGACGTTGCCACATTGACCATGGAAGTGTACGTTGTCTATGGTCATCTCTAATACCTTGATGGTATTCCAGATTTTGCTTCTGGTGAGGGTGAGGAGGAGGTTAACCCTGAACGGCCATCCTGATGACAGCAGTGAGATCGAACTGTAGCCCTACCATCCCACCAACGAACTCTTGAGATATGGCAACAGCATATAGCGTTAACGGGTCTTAGGATCTACCTTCGTGGCTCGAGGTTTTTCGTAAGATTAGTCGACAAAGGAAAGGTGTGGTACAGGGATGTCTACCTTCCCGCCGAAGACGACCCGTATACTTTGGCTTTTGTGTTGTGTTTGCGTGTGGGTCGACCCACCCAGGGTGACAGGAGATGCCAGAGGATATCGCACTCGTCCAAACACACGTACCTGGACGACGGCAGACCACCACACCATGTATACTACCCAGGTATATCAAGACGGGTCTCGAACCACCGCCTTAGGACATCCTGATCGACCCGTTTCCATACAACCGTTGCAAACGACTTCCAATCAGCAGCACATATGGTCCACCATCGTGCACAGCGGATGCCGCGGGTGCTACACCCGCTCTTCCGATGGAAAGTGTGTGCACAATAGTTTCTTGTGTCCTGAAATATAATGTGTACGTGTCTGCTGCAGAAACGGTTCGGGATCATGGCGAGACGACGAGACCTACCAGGACACCGGTGACAAGGGCATTTTTCGTGGCCACATATAAAGGAAGGAGGAAGAATGGGTCCGATCACTTCAGCGAGTGATGGAAGGGGAGTAGTTGTGCACGTCAGAAAGAAGTGGCTCTCAGACCCCTATCCTCTTCCATCTGAATATGGACGATTATCCCAGACGATGGCTACGTGTCCCACAGGAAAACAACGACCTTTCCACACCACAAACGACAGGCATTTAGTGTGTCAACAAACTGTGATTTACCACTGGACGATACATGTCCACCCTAGTTTTTTTTTTTTTTTTAACTTTCCAAAAGGAACAGAGAAGGGGGCCAAGTGAGGATATTCCCCATGAGACTCAGTCCTCTGTTCTTGGTGCTACCTCACTAAATTGGAAAATGGCAAATATGTATGAAATATATATATATTATATATATATATATATATATATATATATATATATATATATATATATATATATATATATATATATATATATATATATTGCATATGCTGTTCAAAGTTAATAAGGTGTCGGCAATGGCTAATATCTTCTTGTCTTGAGGCCATGTGAATGACGGTGAATAAACCGTAGCCAGTCCCCTTCGTAGCTGAAGGTGACAATGAGCCAGAGAAACATTACGAAATGCCGTTGACTGTCGTCCAGGATCATCTGTTTATACAGGTTCTGTGTAACATATCTTGGCATATGGGAATCTGTGTGGCATCAATAAAAGGTAGACACTCTGGAAATGATGATGATATCATCTTAATGTATGATTATCCATAGACCCAGACCGTTATATAGACTATAGCCACAGGGACGACGAACGGAGTCAACTGTTCAGCTTACGCTCGTTCAACTCTCTCTCTCTCTCTCTCTCTCTCTCTCTCTCTCTCTCTCTCTCTCTCTCTCTCCGTGAGTTCTTACGAATGTGATTTCTTGAACGGACTTAAAAGACTGGCGGTGTCTGATAGTATGGGGATTTTCCGGTACAATTCATGACACAAGAACAAAGAGAGGAATGAAAAAAGGAAAAAAAAAAAAAAAAAAAAAACCCCAACCACAAGTCGTGACTTGATATTGCTTGAGCAAGACTCACTCTCCTGAGTTTCACACTTCCTCCCCCACCATCCCACAAAAACCCCATCCGTCATCCTACCCTGCCACATCCTATTCCAACCCACCCACCCACCCACCACCCCGATAACTCACCAACATATTCTTATCCTTGGAAAGATATTCCACATTTCATCACCGACAAGAAATTTGTCTTGTTATAATAGTGCACACCACTTCCCGTATAGCTCTAGGAAGAGACGAAGAACGACCCCACTCACTCGTGTCTGCTCTCCAGCTGTCATATACGATACACCCGGAACAGGAAACCCCGACCCACAGCCAAGTGCTCCAGGGTCTCATCGCAGTTTCCCTTGACCGCTTCGTTCATCCTGATTCAGTCGAATGACAGCCCGTCATCCCCTGTATACCACTTCACTTAAATATACTCTATCCCAATAGGATCATCGATAATAAGTATGAATAGTTCCAACAGCTTCTGTATTGACAGAACTCGAGATTAGGAAGATATCAGGAGGCACATCTCTAACCTCAACAAAGAACTAACATTGAACGATCGTCTTCAGCTGGGCAAATGGAACAGATGAGAACGATTTACCTCTGGGCGTCAAGGAATCGAACCCAGCTCAACCATGTAGCAGGCCGGTACCCCTCGTGGTCCAATAATGGTTAGCGCATCGGCGGTAGGAGTGGGTTCGATTCCTCGACGACCAGAGATTAATCGTTCTCACCTTACGACTGGCGAAAATGAAGGATGAAGAACTTGTGAATCTGGTGAAGGTGATAGTCACTGATTCGTCTGGTTCCTCAGAGTTGATCTTCGCTACTTTAATTCGGTTACTGTCCCGCGTCCAACGAACATCCTCCTCAAAGCGAACCATCTACTTCATCATCACCGTAGAGTAATGATGTCTTTTCACCACACAGCCTTCATGCGCTTTTACATCACTTTGATCACCAGTCTTAGGAAGCAATGAAACGATCGCGGGTCGCTGAGAAAGCCAGAATGGAAGAAGACAAGAAAAAAAGATCAATTTGTGGCAACTATTTTCGCCTTTCCGGTTCTTCTAACCTGTGTGTGTGTGTGTGTGTGTGTATGTGTGTGTGTGTAACCTGAGGCGATAGTGACGGCTGTAGCAGTGCAGGCGAAGGTCAGGATGAGGGGCTCTCCTTGTGCTTGCCCATTTCCCTCCTCCTCACCTCTGCCAGGCACACTATACTCACTTGCTCTTCCCATCAACCCTTAAACAATCCGTCGCCCGGCAGGAGGCCTGTCGACCCTTGAATTTCACTTCCTTCCCTCCTCTCCCTCCTTCCATGCATGCATCCTCCCTCCCTCCGTGAATCGGGTGTTGCCTCCAAGCTGGTCACAGATGCGGAGTTCAGCGAGTTCTTGTGTCGCCGTCCACCACTGGGGCGGGACAACACCAGGACCCTGGGGGAATCGGAGAGAGCTGGTGAAGAAGGTTCAACATGTACAGCCTCACAAGGGGTCTCAGCCACGAGGGTAGGGGACCAACTTCCTCTTACAAAAGACTAAGAAAGAAGAAATGAGAGAGAGAGAGAGAGAGAGAGAGAGAGAGAGAGATTTGAGTAAGTGTTTGTGGCAATAATCTTCATCAGGCCACTCACCCTCACCGGCATAATGGAACTGTGTATATAACGTGCAGCGGGAGTGTTGGCTGCAGCAGTGCAGGCGAGGATCACCATGAGGCCGTTGCTTGTGCTTGACTGCCTCATCCTCCTCCTCCTCCTCCTGGGCTTCACCTCCGCCTACTACGTCCCTCAACCTCCTAGCACAACCACAGTCGACCCGACACCCGAGGCAGTTCCCCTCCTTCCTGATCCCGGCAGTATCATTGTTCCCTGTTCCGGTTGCTATGTCCAGGTTGGCAACAGCTGCGTCTACAGTGAGTTCTTGTGTGGCCCAAACGAGAGGAATACGGGATCACCTAGGCCGCCCATCCAGAGGAGTCGAAGAGACGAGTGAAATTTGGGGATTGGTGCTTAGTGGCCTCGGCGAAGTTAGACGACCAACTTTGTCTCGCAAAGACTTAAAGAAGAGGAAGAAGAAGAAGAAGGAGGAGGAAGAATCACCACGAACACACGAGAATAATGAACAAGGCACTGCAGTGACGACGAACCTCAGTGGACGGCTATCCCGTGCAGATAGGCGGGGTTCGAACACCTGGGTTTACGAAGATGAGGACGAGTGAGGCCCAACACATGCGTCGTTGGATCAACGTCCACGGAGAGGAAGGAGCGCGTGCGTAAGGAACAGCGACCTCCGCAAGTGTGGGATGGAGGAGACGTCCACAGGCGTGAGAGCCAGGGGGACGTCCGCAAATGTGGGATGGAAGATGATGTGAACGTGAGATGAAAAGAACGCGTGAGGTGTTGGACTGGGCAATCATCCCTTAAAAACACAAGATGCCAACAGACGGTGCCGTAAATTGATCTTAGAACCCAGGAAAGGATCTAACCATCATTTAGTGTTGTAGTCTCTGTTTAGCTTGAAAAGCCAGAAATCATGGAAAAAAAAATTATATATGTTTTTGACATTACTGTTGTATGACTGATGATTGGTGGTGGGTCATGCTCGAGTTTCCAAAAAGATCATGAAACGCGGGCGGGGTTCGAACCCAAGGGTCCCGCAAGGTGAGGGGTTTATCATGAACCTCAGTTGACCCAGAGACGGTCACCTTGTACCGTCAAGGATACGGCTTAAGTAGTTCCTCTCCCCAGACTGGTTATTGTTGCTATTTCTCTCTTAACCTGTACATGGATGTTGTAACAACAGTTGTTGTTTATCTAACCTAGACACATCGTAATGTGTACTCAACTCTACAATAAAAGCTTCTTCAATCAATCCTCAATAATCACATTTCTAACTTATTCCTTCAAAGCTTTTCAAATGATGTCATACAGGTACCGTAAGTTATATACGAGTTAAGCAAAGACGAAGACAATCAAGGTGCTAATAGGGTATATCAGAGAGAGAGAGAGAGAGAGAGAGAGAGAGAGAGAGAGAGAGAGAGAGAGAGAGAGAGAGAGAGAGAGAGCCTCACGAGGGTAGAGTCAACCTCCACACAACCCTAAAGGTAATTACAAAATGGGTAATTAACTAGAAACACAGACACACACGGAGCAACACACATTCAGACGCACACAAAGCGGACGAGCAGGAGGAGCCTCGGAGGCAAAGCGACCAAGGAAAACAACACAGCAATATTGCCTTATGTTCGAAGGTAAGATTCTCATTTCCTTGTTATGTTATTTGCCATCTGTTCGTGGGTCTTCATTCCTCTCGTAAAAATACCCTATGAGTCTCATGGTTTAAAGGGAAGGCGGCACAGCACTCTAGGAGGAGGAGGAGGAGGACGTCTCCGCTAACGACTGCTGGCAACGTGAGGATAACGGTAGGCAGTCGAGGGGCCAATAGGCTTGATACTCCACCCAAGCCCCTCACTTGTACGAGATCACCGACAGGCAGCGGATCATGTCTGCCTTCCTGACCCGAACACTGTGGCTGGTGTGTTGCTTTCACGTCTTGCTCGCCCTACCTGGGAAGACAAGACCTTCTCCCATATCAGAAACGTACCTTCCTCGAGAGCCTGATGTGACATTTCCACCGCCAGAAGTCGTACCTAACATTTGTCGATATTGTTATACCCTCGACGACTACAAAAAGTGTCGGTACAATCATTTCTTGTGTCCTGAACCATAATATGTACGTGTCTGCTCCAGAAACAGTTCGGGATCATGATGAGACGACAAGACCTACCAGGACACCGGTGACAAGGGCATTTCTCGTGGCCACGTATAAAGGAAGGAGGGAGAATGGGTCCGATCACTTCAGCGAGTGATGGAAGGGGAGTAGTTGTGCACGTCAGAAAGAAGTGGCTCTCAGACCCCTACCCTCTTCCATCTGAATATGGACGATTATCCCAGACGATGGCTACGTGTCCCACAGGAAAACAACGACCTTTCCACACCACAAACGACAGGCATTTAGTGTGTCAACAAACTGTGATTTACCACTGGACGATACATGTCCACCCTAGTTTTTTTTTTTTTTTTAACTTTCCAAAAGGAACAGAGAAGGGGGCCAAGTGAGGATATTCCCCATGAGACTCAGTCCTCTGTTCTTGGTGCTACCTCACTAAATTGGAAAATGGCAAATATGTATGAAATATATATATATATATATATATATATATATATATATATATATATATATATATATATATATATATATATATATATATATATATTGCATATGCTGTTCAAAGTTAATAAGGTGTCGGCAATGGCTAATATCTTCTTGTCTTGAGGCCATGTGAATGACGGTGAATAAACCGTAGCCAGTCCCCTTCGTAGCTGAAGGTGACAATGAGCCAGAGAAACATTACGAAATGCCGTTGACTGTCGTCCAGGATCATCTGTTTATACAGGTTCTGTGTAACATATCTTGGCATATGGGAATCTGTGTGGCATCAATAAAAGGTAGACACTCTGGAAATGATGATGATATCATCTTAATGTATGATTATCCATAGACCCAGACCGTTATATAGACTATAGCCACAGGGACGACGAACGCAGTCAACTGTTCAACTTACGCTCGTTCAACTCTCTCTCTCTCTCTCTCTCTCTCTCTCTCTCTCTCTCTCTCTCTCTCTCCGTGAGTTCTTACGAATGTGATTTCTTGAACGGACTTAAAAGACTGGCGGTGTCTGATAGTATGGGGATTTTCCGGTACAATTCATGACACAAGAACAAAGAGAGGAATGAAAAAAGGAAAAAAAAAAAAAAAAAAAAACCCCCAACCACAAGTCGTGACTTGATATTGCTTGAGCAAGACTCACTCTCCTGAGTTTCACACTTCCTCCCCCACCATCCCACAAAAACCCCATCCGTCATCCTACCCTGCCACATCCTATTCCAACCCACCCACCACCCCGATAACTCACCAACATATTCTTATCCTTGGAAAGATATTCCACATTTCATCACCGACAAGAAATTTGTCTTGTTATAATAGTGCACACCACTTCCCGTATAGCTCTAGGAAGAGACGAAGAACGACCCCACTCACTCGTGTCTGCTCTCCAGCTGTCATATACGATACACCCGGAACAGGAAACCCCGACCCACAGCCAAGTGCTCCAGGGTCTCATCGCAGTTTCCCTTGACCGCTTCGTTCATCCTGATTCAGTCGAATGACAGCCCGTCATCCCCTGTATACCACTTCACTTAAATATACTCTATCCCAATAGGATCATCGATAATAAGTATGAATAGTTCCAACAGCTTCTGTATTGACAGAACTCGAGATTAGGAAGATATCAGGAGGCACATCTCTAACCTCAACAAAGAACTAACATTGAACGATCGTCTTCAGCTGGGCAAATGGAACAGATGAGAACGATTTACCTCTGGGCGTCAAGGAATCGAACCCAGCTCAACCATGTAGCAGGCCGGTACCCCTCGTGGTCCAATAATGGTTAGCGCATCGGCGGTAGGAGTGGGTTCGATTCCTCGACGACCAGAGATTAATCGTTCTCACCTTACGACTGGCGAAAATGAAGGATGAAGAACTTGTGAATCTGGTGAAGGTGATAGTCACTGATTCGTCTGGTTCCTCAGAGTTGATCTTCGCTACTTTAATTCGGTTACTGTCCCGCGTCCAACGAACATCCTCCCCAAAGCGAACCATCTACTTCATCATCACCGTAGAGTAATGATGTCTTTTCACCACACAACCTCCATGCGCTTTTACATCACTTTGATCACCAGTCTTAGGAAGCAATGAAACGATCGCGGGTCGCTGAGAAAGCCAGAATGGAAGAAGACAAGAAAAAAAGATCAATTTGTGGCAACTATTTTCGCCTTTCCGGTTCTTCTAACCTGTGTGTGTGTGTGTGTGTATGTGTGTGTGTGTAACCTGAGGCGATAGTGACGGCTGTAGCAGTGCAGGCGAAGGTCAGGATGAGGGGCTCTCCTTGTGCTTGCCCATTTCCCTCCTCCTCACCTCTGCCAGGCACACTATACTCACTTGCTCTTCCCATCAACCCTTAAACAATCCGTCGCCCGGCAGGAGGCCTGTCGACCCTTGAATTTCACTTCCTTCCCTCCTCTCCCTCCTTCCATGCATGCATCCTCCCTCCCTCCGTGAATCGGGTGTTGCCTCCAAGCTGGTCACAGATGCGGAGTTCAGCGAGTTCTTGTGTCGCCGTCCACCACTGGGGCGGGACAACACCAGGACCCTGGGGGAATCGGAGAGAGCTGGTGAAGAAGGTTCAACATGTACAGCCTCACAAGGGGTCTCAGCCACGAGGGTAGGGGACCAACTTCCTCTTACAAAAGACTAAGAAAGAAGAAATAGAGAGAGAGAGAGAGAGAGAGAGAGAGAGAGAGAGAGAGAGAGAGAGAGAGAGAGATTTGAGTAAGTGTTTGTGGCAATAATCTTCATCAGGCCACTCACCCTCACCGGCATAATGGAACTGTGTATATAACGTGCAGCGGGAGTGTTGGCTGCAGCAGTGCAGGCGAGGATCACCATGAGGCCGTTGCTTGTGCTTGACTGCCTCATCCTCCTCCTCCTCCTCCTGGGCTTCACCTCCGCCTACTACGTCCCTCAACCTCCTAGCACAACCACAGTCGACCCGACACCCGAGGCAGTTCCCCTCCTTCCTGATCCCGGCAGTATCATTGTTCCCTGTTCCGGTTGCTATGTCCAGGTTGGCAACAGCTGCGTCTACAGTGAGTTCTTGTGTGGCCCAAACGAGAGGAATACGGGATCACCTAGGCCGCCCATCCAGAGGAGTCGAAGAGACGAGTGAAATTTGGGGATTGGTGCTTAGTGGCCTCGGCGAAGTTAGACGACCAACTTTGTCTCGCAAAGACTTAAAGAAGAGGAAGAAGAAGAAGAAGGAGGAGGAAGAATCACCACGAACACACGAGAATAATGAACAAGGCACTGCAGTGACGACGAACCTCAGTGGACGGCTATCCCGTGCAGATAGGCGGGGTTCGAACACCTGGGTTTACGAAGATGAGGACGAGTGAGGCCCAACACATGCGTCGTTGGATCAACGTCCACGGAGAGGAAGGAGCGCGTGCGTAAGGAACAGCGACCTCCGCAAGTGTGGGATGGAGGAGACGTCCACAGGCGTGAGAGCCAGGGGGACGTCCGCAAATGTGGGATGGAAGATGATGTGAACGTGAGATGAAAAGAACGCGTGAGGTGTTGGACTGGGCAATCATCCCTTAAAAACACAAGATGCCAACAGACGGTGCCGTAAATTGATCTTAGAACCCAGGAAAGGATCTAACCATCATTTAGTGTTGTAGTCTCTGTTTAGCTTGAAAAGCCAGAAATCATGGAAAAAAAAATTATATATGTTTTTGACATTACTGTTGTATGACTGATGATTGGTGGTGGGTCATGCTCGAGTTTCCAAAAAGATCATGAAACGCGGGCGGGGTTCGAACCCAAGGGTCCCGCAAGGTGAGGGGTTTATCATGAACCTCAGTTGACCCAGAGACGGTCACCTTGTACCGTCAAGGATACGGCTTAAGTAGTTCCTCTCCCCAGACTGGTTATTGTTGCTATTTCTCTCTTAACCTGTACATGGATGTTGTAACAACAGTTGTTGTTTATCTAACCTAGACACATCGTAATGTGTACTCAACTCTACAATAAAAGCTTCTTCAATCAATCCTCAATAATCACATTTCTAACTTATTCCTTCAAAGCTTTTCAAATGATGTCATACAGGTACCGTAAGTTATATACGAGTTAAGCAAAGACGAAGACAATCAAGGTGCTAATAGGGTATATCAGAGAGAGAGAGAGAGAGAGAGAGAGAGAGAGAGAGAGAGAGAGAGAGAGAGAGAGAGAGAGAGAGAGAGAGCCTCACGAGGGTAGAGTCAACCTCCACACAACCCTAAAGGTAATTACAAAATGGGTAATTAACTAGAAACACAGACACACACGGAGCAACACACATTCAGACGCACACAAAGCGGACGAGCAGGAGGAGCCTCGGAGGCAAAGCGACCAAGGAAAACAACACAGCAATATTGCCTTATGTTCGAAGGTAAGATTCTCATTTCCTTGTTATGTTATTTGCCATCTGTTCGTGGGTCTTCATTCCTCTCGTAAAAATACCCTATGAGTCTCATGGTTTAAAGGGAAGGCGGCACAGCACTCTAGGAGGAGGAGGAGGAGGACGTCTCCGCTAACGACTGCTGGCAACGTGAGGATAACGGTAGGCAGTCGAGGGGCCAATATGCTTGATACTCCACCCAAGCCCCTCACTTGTACGAGATCACCGACAGGCAGCGGATCATGTCTGCCTTCCTGACCCGAACACTGTGGCTGGTGTGTTGCTTTCACGTCTTGCTCGCCCTACCTGGGAAGACAAGACCTTCTCCCATATCAGAAACGTACCTTCCTCGAGAGCCTGATGTGACATTTCCACCGCCAGAAGTCGTACCTAACATTTGTCGATATTGTTATACCCTCGACGACTACAAAAAGTGTCGGTACAATCATTTCTTGTGTCCTGAACCATAATATGTACGTGTCTGCTCCAGAAACAGTTCGGGATCATGATGAGACGACAAGACCTACCAGGACACCGGTGACAAGGGCATTTCTCGTGGCCACGTATAAAGGAAGGAGGGAGAATGGGTCCGATCACTTCAGCGAGTGATGGAAGGGGAGTAGTTGTGCACGTCAGAAAGAAGTGGCTCTCAGACCCCTACCCTCTTCCATCTGAATATGGACGATTATCCCAGACGATGGCTACGTGTCCCACAGGAAAACAACGACCTTTCCACACCACAAACGACAGGCATTTAGTGTGTCAAGAGACGCCGGACATTATTCCGTCAAATGACAGTGATTTACCCGTGAACATGTCCACTCTAATATGCACAATGCATTTTCTTGTGACCATGTAAATGATGGTGAATATTTCCCTTTTTCATTCAGTTTCTTAAAGATAATCAACGTCAGAAGTCTTCTGAGATGCAATCTAATGTAATTATGACTTTCTGTCTCAACAACAACAGTGTCTGTAGAATTTGTATATTGTACGTGCAATCATCAATACAAGTTGCAGTCTATCAAAATTGTGTCGTTTTCATATGTGAATATCCTACACACTTCAACTTAAAGATTAATTTTGGCTACATGAAAATATATATATATATATATATATATATATATATATATATATATATATATATATATATATATATATATAGGATTGGGAAAAATATAATGATGTTTCAACTCACTCAATTTCTTTGAGAGGGGGGGGATAGTTTTATCTGTGAAGGCAGAATGTAAGTTGAAGACTTCGAATACATACCCAAAAGGCAAGATCATTTCTTTGTTCTGGGTTTGCATGGTAATAAACATGAGGTTGACACTATGCTGTGATTGTTGCAAGGCAAAGACAGCAATTACTCAGGGAAGTAGGACTTCCCTCCTTTAAGACTTGGGATTGATGCCCGGAAACATTTCTTTCATTTTCCTTTTATACACCCTCAGTGTCAGCTGGTTGTAGAAAGCAGCCGCCCACGGAAGTACTACCCTTCTGACTTAGCGATACTGAAGTGATGTCCGTAGGTATTTTTTTTTTTTTTTACACCGTTGTCAACAGGTTGTCAAAAGCAGACGCCCACGATGAACAAGCAGGTGTTCTCACACACACATTAATGCAAATAACGGTAAACAGACCAGTCACAGAGCACCATTTCCACCGCCTCCTGACCCAGGTAATGCTGCCTTATTGGCTCTTATTACTTCTTTTCACGGCTTTTATGGGCTGCTTCCAATGCTTTCCTTGCCTTCTTGTCTACTCCGTGGCGTAGATTCTTTTTTTTTCCTCCAAATGTACCGTCAAGATATTGGCGGTGTGTTTTGGAGTCCAAAACAAGCGCTCTGCTCACTGGGCCTCACGTCGTGAGTCGTGGGTTACCACGTATTTCCTCCCCCAAGGCCAATCCTCACGTCGTTGCCAGATTTTCTATCAATCATCCTGTGAGCCTTTATTTCGAGCATAATTAACAGCTTTATGGCTTGACCAGCAACAAGATGTATTCATCTCTGGGTTACATCATCTTAGAATCCTTAGACGAAGGTATATATATATATATATATATATATATATATATATATATATATATATATATATATAAATATATATATATATATATATATATATATATATATATATATATATATATATATATATATATATATATATATATAGTTTGGTCACTTGGAGAGAATGAGCGAGGAAAGATTGACCAAGAGGATATATGTGTCAGAGGTGGAGGGAATGAGAAGTGGGAGACCAAATTGGAGGTGGAAGGATGGAGTGAAAAGGATTTTGAGTGATCGGGGCCTGAACATGCAGGAGGGTGAAAGGCGTGCAAGGAATAGAGTGAATTGGAACGATCTGGTATACCGGGGTCGACGTGCTGTCAATGGATTGATCCAGGGCATGTGAAGCGTCTGGGGTAAACCATGGAAAGTTGTGTGGGGCCTGGATGTGGAAAGGGAGCTGTGGTTTCGGTGCATTATTACATGATAGCTAGAGATTAAGTGTGAACGGATGTGGCCTTTGTTGTCTTTTCCTAGCGCTACCTCGCGCACATGAGGGGGGAGGGGGTTGTTATTACATGTGTGGCGAGGTGGCGATGGGAATGAATAAAGGCAGACAGTATGAATTATGTACATGTGTATATATGTATATGTCTGTGTGTGTATATATATGTATACGTTGAGATGTATAGGTATGTATATTTGTGTGTGGAGGTGTATGGATATACATGTGTATGTGGGTGGATTGGGCCATTCTTTCGTCTGTTTCCTTGCGCTACCTCGCTAACGCGGGAGACAGCGACAAAGGAAAATAAATCTCTCTCTCTCTCTCTCTCTCTCTCTCTCTCTCTCTCTCTCTCTCTCTCTCTCTCTACTCGTGGCGATCCAAGCGCCTCCTCTCTAGTCGTGTCGATGTAAACAATATTATGTGTCCATATTCTCGATGGTTACCGAAAATACGCCAACAGACGCATCAACACGAAAGGCAATACGCTCTCACATACACACACAATCAAGATGGGGCCTCACGAGGATAGAATCAACCTCCACACAAACCTAAAGGTAATTATAAAATGGGTAATTAACTAGAAACACAGACACACACGGAGCAACACACATTCAGACGTACACAAAGCGGACGAGCAGGAGGAGCCTCGGAGGCAAAGCGACCAAGGAAAACAACACAGCAATATTGCCTTATGTTCGAAGGTAAGATTCTCATTTCCTTGTTATGTTATTTGCCATCTGTTCGTGGGTCTTCATTCCTCTCGTAAAAATACCCTATGAGTCCCATGGTTTAAAGGGAAGGCGGCACAGCACTCTAGGAGGAGGAGGAGGAGGACGTCTCCGCTAACGACTGCTGGCAACGTGAGGATAACGGTAGGCAGTCGAGGGGCCAATATGCTTGATACTCCACCCAAGCCCCTCACTTGTACGAGATCACCGACAGGCAGCGGATCATGTCTGCCTTCCTGACCCGAACACTGTGGCTGGTGTGTTGCTTTCACGTCTTGCTCGCCCTACCTGGGAAGACAAGACCTTCTACCATATCAGAAACGCACCTTCCTCAAGAGCCTGATGTGATACCTCCACAGCCAAAGCCAACCGCCGTACCTAATATTTGTCGATATTGTTATACCCTCGACGACTACAAAAAGTGTCGGTACAATCGTTACTTGTGTCCTGATATATAATGTGTACGTGTCTGCTCCAGAAACGGTTCGGGATCATGATGAGACGACAAGACCTACCAGGACACCGGTGACAAGAGCATTTTTCGTGGCCACGTATAAAGGAAGGAGGGAGAATGGGTCCGATCACTTCAGCGAGTGATGGAAGGGGAGTAGTTGTGCACGTCAGAAAGAAGTGGCTCTCAGACCCCTACCCTCTTCCATCTGAATATGGACGATTATCCCAGACGATGGCTACGTGTCCCACAGGAAAACAACGACCTTTCCACACCACAAACGACAGGCATTAGTGTGTCAACAGACGCCGGACATTATTCCGTCAAATGACAGTGATTTACCCGTGAACATGTCCACTCTAATATGCACAATGCATTTTCTTGTGACCATGTAAATGATGGTGAATATTCCCCTTTTTCATTCAGTTTCTTAAACACAATCAACGTCAGAAGTCTTCTGATATGCAGTCTAATGTAATTATGACTTTCTATCTTAACAACAACAGTGTCTGCAGATTTTGTGTATGATATGTACCATCATCAATACAAGTTGCATACTATCAAAATTGTGTCGTTTTCATGTGAATATCCTACACACTTCAACTCAAAGATTAATTTTGGCTAAATGAGATATATATATATATATATATATATATATATATATATATATATATATATATATATATATATATATCATTAACACGTAATCCATCAATTAACACGTAATCCAATAACGCTTTCTGGCCATCTCTCCTACTTACATACGTGTACTTTTGTATATCTCTTTTTAAACCAGGGATTCCCAATCACCAGTCCTTTTTCAGCGCACAAATCTACAAGCTCTTCACCAATTCCATTTACAACACTGAACACCCCATGTACACCATTTATTCTCTCAACTGCCACATTAGTCACCTTTGCATTCAAATCACCCATCACTATGGGTGGGCAGATTAGAAAGGGTAGTGAGTGGTGGGATGAAGAAGTAAGATTATTAGTGAAAGAGAAGAGAGAGGCATTTCGACGATTTTTGCTGGGAAATAATGATGCAAATGAGTGGGAGATGTATAAAAGAAAGAGGCAGGAGGTCAAGAGAAAGGTGCAAGAGGTGAAAAAGAGGGCAAATGAGAGTTGGGGTGAGAGAGTATCATTAAATTTTAGGGAGAATTAAAAGATGTTTTGGAAGGAGGTAAATAAAGTGCGTAAGACAAGGGAACAAATGGGAACATCAGTGAAGGGGGCTAATGGGGAGGTGATAACAAGTAATGATGATGTGAGAAGGAGATGGAGTGAATATTTTGAAGGTTTGTTGAATGTGTTTGATGACAGAGTGGCAGATATAGGGTGTTTTGGTCGAGGTGGTGTGCAAAGTGAGAGGGTTAGGGAGAATGATTTGGTAAACAGAGAAGAGGTAGTAAAAGCTTTGCGGAAGATGAAAGAAGGCAAGACAGTGGGTTTGGATGGTACTGCAGTGGAATTTATTAAAAAAGGGGGTGACTGTGTTGTTGACTGTTTGGTAAGGTTATTTAATGTGTATATGACTCATGGTGAGGTGCCTGAGGATTGGCGGAATGCTTGCATAGTGCCATTGTACAAAGGCAAAGGGGATAAAGGTGAGTGCTCAAATTACAGAGGTATAAGTTTGTTGAGTATTCCTGGGAAATTATGTGGGAGGGTATTGATTAAGAGGGTGAAGGCATGTACAGAGTATCAGATTGGGGAGGAGCAGTGTGGTTTCATAAATGGTAGAGGGTGTGTGGATCAGATGTTTGCTTTGAATAATGTATGTGAGATATACTTAGAAAAGCAACTGGATTTGTAGGTAGCATTTATGGATCTGGAGAAGACATATGATAAAGTTGATAGAGATGCTCTGTGGAAGGTATTAAGAATATATGGTGTGGGAGGCAAGTTGTTAGAAGCAGTGAAAAGTTTTTATCGAGGATGTAAGGCATGTGTACGAGTAGGAAGAGAGGAAAGTGATTGGTTCTTAGTGACTGTCAGTTTGCGGCAGGGATGTGTGATATCTTCATGGTTGTTTAATTTTTATGGATGGGTTTGTTAAGGAGGTGAATGCAAGAGTTTTGGAGAAAGGGGCAAGTATGCAGTTTGTTGTGGATGAGAGAGCTTGGGAAGTGAGTCACTTGTTGTTCGCTGATGATACAGCACTGGTGGGTGATTCGGGTGAGAAATTGCAGAAACTGGTGACTGAGTTTGGTATAAAGTGTGTGAAAGAAGAAAGCTAAGAGTAAATGTGAATAAGAGCAAGGTTATTAGGTACAGTAGGGTTGAGGGACAAGTCAATTGGGAGGTAAGTTTGAATGGAGAAAAACTGGAGGAAGTGAAGTGTTTTACATATCTGGGAGTAGATTTGGCAGCAGATGGAACCATGGAAGCGGAAGTGAGTCATTGTGTGGGAGAGGGGGTGAAAGTTCTGGGAACGTTGAAAATGTGTGGAAGGCGAGAACGTTATCTTGGAAAGCAGAAATGGATATGTTTGAAGGAATAGTGGTTCCAACAATGTTTTATGGTTGCGAGGCGTGGGCTATAGATAGAGTTGTGCAGAGGAGGGTGGAATATGTTGGAAATGGTGGGTGATTCGGGTGAGAAATTGCAGAAACTGGTGACTGAGTTTGGTATAAAGTGTGTGAAAGAAGAAAGCTAAGAGTAAATGTGAATAAGAGCAAGGTTATTAGGTACAGTAGGGTTGAGGGACAAGTCAATTGGGAGGTAAGTTTGAATGGAGAAAAACTGGAGGAAGTGAAGTGTTTTACATATCTGGGAGTAGATTTGGCAGCAGATGGAACCATGGAAGCGGAAGTGAGTCATTGTGTGGGAGAGGGGGTGAAAGTTCTGGGAACGTTGAAAATGTGTGGAAGGCGAGAACGTTATCTTGGAAAGCAGAAATGGATATGTTTGAAGGAATAGTGGTTCCAACAATGTTTTATGGTTGCGAGGCGTGGGCTATAGATAGAGTTGTGCAGAGGAGGGTGGAATATGTTGGAAATGAGATATTTGGGGACAATATGAGGTGTGAGGTGGTTTGATCGAGTAAGTAATGAAAGGGTAAGAGAGATGTGTGGTAATAAAAAGAGTGTGGTAGAGAGAGCAGAAGAGTGTGTTTTGAAATGGTTTGGTTTCATGATGAGAATGAGTGAGGAAAGATTGACAAAGAGGATATATGTGTTAAAGGTGAAGGGAACGAGGGGAAGTGGAAGACCAAATTGGACGTGGAAAGATGGAGTGAAAAAGATTTTGAGTGATCGGGGCCTGAACATGCAGGAGGGTGAAAGGCACGCAAGGAATAGAATGAATTGGAACGATGTGGTATACCGGGGTCGAAGTGCTGTCAATGGATTGAACCAGGGCATGTGAAGCGTTTGGGGTAAACCATGGAAAGTTCTGTGGGGCCTGGATGTGGATGCAGGCGTTTTTAACTTTAAATTCCATTAAATACATACATGTTCATTTTCTGGTTGTTATGGAATCATCTGTGAATAAACACCTTATCTTGTAACATATGCCCACCAGGGATAATTATCCCAACAGAGTTAACTCTAAACTAAAGATATATCCTTTTCTGTGGTAGAATATCAAGAATAATAAAAAATATATAGTGTACCCACTTTATTTACACATTACACACAACTGCATGTAAGGATGGAGCAGGTATATTTCAATAACGTTCACTGAACCTACTGTGTCAAAAAACAAGGTATATGCACCACATAGCAGAATAAGAATATTAAGCAAAATAGTTGTTGCTATACCACTCTTTGACACATTTTCAAAAGTGAGTAATGCACTGTATTAAAGCAAAATAGTTTCTTAGAAACTCAGCAATGTTTACTGTTGCAGAAAAACATGAAATGGTATTTTCTTCATATCTGCATGATTGTTGAAACAAGTTATATTACTTAGTCCACATATGGCATTCAAGTAAAATAACTTAAATGAATATTTACAAAGTAGTTAAAATTTGTGCCACATTACCGGTAATAAAGAATATTACGCTTTATATATCTAAAATAGGCATTCAGCAGAATATTTATGGATGTCACAGCTCATTATCACAGATGTCAATAATCTTTCATCATTATATAGACCTGGAAAAACAAAATATCAGGACAGAAGTCCAAGGACTCACCAGAATACCTCCTAATGATTTTGTGACAAACCTTAATGTGTGGGTCAGTGGGACAAAGTGTTGCACCAACAATACAAACTTATAAAAGTACTAAATACTGAAATTCATCTTGTGCAAAGACACATCAGAGAAATAATGACCATGCAGTGAGTGCCTGTGCCTGATTTTTTTTCTGTAACAACCAATGATTACAAAACTTCAACCTTATTTCTCTCTAGGCAGTGTCTCACTGACAACCCTGATCATGCCTGTTGAAAGTTCAATGATTAAAGCTACAAAACTTTACATTCACACTAACTTACAAATGGATAATCTCACACTGAGGTATTTGATACCCTCTTCTTTTTCTGAAAAAGACTAAAACTTTCAACATTGGCAAAGATTGAGCATATACTTTTAACATTTCTAGTGTCACAGGGGAAACATTAATTCAAAGCATGAATGATTTTTAAGAAACTGCTCAAAAAGATTTTCATGCAGCATTCATCCACTAACACTGACATGCTAGATGATTACCAGATATGCAGCTTATCTGTGGAAAAAACTGGAATCTGCTATGTCATCTATTTACCTATATCTTCAATGCCTGCCCTCTTTGGAAACTCCCTCGAGTGGGTGGCCATGACAAAAGAGCCTCCATAACTGGTGAACTCCAGTGATGCTTCTTAGCCTTTATGTCATAACAGCATTTATCCTCATTTGTCACCACAAAATATGAATCATTCCCAGCCACAGCTGCTAGCCACTTATCAAGCCTCAGTAAAACATCATCATTTATTTTTCATCTAAAACGGAGAGGATGGTGACTAAATTTCAAAGCGAAATTTAAAGCATAATTTTCTTCAATAATCTGTAACTTTTTTAAATAGTCCATGACTTGACATAACAACTCCAACCTTAGAAACTTTACCTCACCAATATCTTTGTCTAAATATCCAAGACTTCAAAATACCAATATTAATGACTGCTTCGTTCAAACTTATGGATTCGTTCTACAAAGCAATCCTTTTCAAAAACTCACTTCTTTTATATTTCCTTATCAAAGTCAGAAATAAAACAATGCAAGCTTCCTCAAGAATATCAAATTCATAAAACAGTCTTAAAAAAAGTTCTAAAAATTATTTCCAACAACCGATACCTTCACTTACAGAAAATCTAACACAAAACTATACTTGCTTTTTAATCATTATATTATACACAAGCAGCATTAACTGATACTTTTACTTTTCCCTATTTCAAATTAATTTCACTGGTCAAATGACAAAGTTCCTTCACATAAACCAATACTGAAACAAATGCTGAAAGCATGATTGTCTTGCAGTGATTGTACATCAGCATTTACATACATATCACCTATTAATCTTGGCATTACTAAACTCCACCTGCATGTGGTTAAGCACAAGTGAAAAGTCATCTCTGGCAGAGTTGTATCATATGCAGTGGACAAAAAGGAGTACAATCTCACTGAAGAATGTATCATACATACAGAATTCATCTTTTCCTTGGTACTGGACATTGCACAGCTTCAAAGCTGCAGAAGCCTTATCAAAAAGGGGTCCTGGGGTTATATATAATATAATAAAAGGACTAGGGAAGAAAGAATACTACCCACGTATTCCCTACGTGATGAAGAAGGTAACAAGAAGGAGTGGGAGCAGGTGGCTGGAAATCCTCCCTTTCTGTATTACTTTCCAAAAGAAGGTGCACAGCAGGGAGCCAACTGAGTATTTTTCCCTCTAAGACTCAGATATCTGTTCTTGATGCTATCTTGCTAATGCAAGAAACGGCAAGTATGTATGAAAAAACGTATCCTTGAGTGCCAATATACACTGACTTGTTTCAATAACCACAATTCTAAAAAAAGGCCTATCATAATACATGTTTTTGACTTATTAGTTCATCAAAAAATGGGTCATTCATCTTTCTCCATAACATGTCCAAATGTCATTTTAGAGTAAATATTCTGGCTAAAATAAGATTTTCAAACTAAATTTTCTTGTTTTCTAAAATCCATCAATTTCATAATTTCCTTACATGTGAAATATGAAACTACTTCCTCTACAGCAATTACACTCACACCTAAAAGGTTAAATTGGTATAACAAAATGCAAACATATCTAGCTTCTCAGTTTATTAGAGGCACAGTGAGTTTAACCATTACTAACTGTTAGTACTACTCAATGCAGTATGTTAATGCCATTCTAAGGGCTGAGACTACTTATGTTCTCTCCTGAAAAAATAACTTCAGGTTTACTACTTAAAAAATTGCACCAATGCAAAATTTACATTATGCTTTAAGCATATTTTTAGAAATATCTTTTCAATAATCTCACCCTCTGTCCTGCACATGCATCAAAATCTGAATCATCATAATTTTTATTATGCAGTTCTTCAGTTATAAACTAGTACCATCAAGGTATCTTACTAATCACCTTGCTGTTTTGATGGTAATTATTTCAATTTTACCTCAAAATGTGAACGAAAAACTCCCTTTTTCTTCATGATACCAGACATATCTTAAGCTTTTCCCTTTAACAACAAAATGTATAATAGCCTACTGAGGTTCATCAGTGAATATCAAAATCACTGCCAACTTTTATAAATCATAGGATTCATATGTTGACTGAGCTGATTTAGTAGTAAAGGTGACCATATCTTTGTTATCTGTCATCTGTTGACAAAAATCCAGCAAGAAAGTTCGGTGAACAAAATTGCTGTCCACCTTCAATCATAGATTTTGGGGTACTTAAAGAGCAAAACTTTTTCCCAAAACCTCTCCATGAAGTAAGAGATTTCCTTAGGCTAGTAATGATATCGTAAGTCAGCTGGAGGTAGGAAAAGTTAGACTGTCATGTGACAATGGGAGGGGTTCTTTTAAGGATCATCACATGAAGGTAGTAGCAATTAAAACCAGCCAAAGAATCTTATCCACATCATGCTGAAAAATGTTACAGCCCTAACTCTGAATCATGCTGAAAAATATTACTGGACTAAATCTATCTCGGACCATTAAAACTTTCCTTCCACTACATATTGCACAAGATGATTAAATGTCAAAATAAGAATTTGGGCTTACATTTCAATTTCAGCAAGATATCCTTAACTCTATATTTCATGGCTGAAAGGTGCTACATAACAATGCCCAACTGTACAGGTCAAATCTTGAAAACCTTAATCTTTATGAATGAGACCCCTTAAATTCAAACTACTACAATTTCAAGAACACCATTAACATGAATTGTTTACTTTCAGAGTCAGCTGCTTTGTTTACCATGTGCTGCTTTAGCTTGTGCCATTGTTTTCATTATCTGATAGTGTGGTGGTAAATCTACATGTCTTCCTCAGTTATTTGTCAAAATTTCATAAACTCTGCCTTAATAACAGCATCTAAAAAGAAAACCAACGATAGTGCTAGGTGTATAAATGCTAAGAAACACCAACTGGCCAATACTATTATGCAGCAAACGGAAATGATACAGAAATCAGATGAAGGCATTACAACTTTGCCTGACCTTAGTCTTATGATGCTAGTTATACAACTATATATGATCTCAAGAAGCAATGTGAAAAGCTGTCAAAATTCTATACAAAGAGATGACTGATAACAGAACTGCTAACCTTAAATCAATGCATGAGGCCACATCAACCACACTTTGTATGCTTATGTTCAAATGGTTTAAACAACATGGCAGTGAACATGTACCTATTTTGGGGCCCTTTCATGTGAAAAGGTGTTTATAAGAGAAAGGATTTTGGCTAAGGACAACAATTTTTCAATGAATATTGATCATATGTTTTACATGACATATATTACAAATATTACAGACACAACACTTAGAGCCTGCATTAGTTAAACAAAACACTCCGACTAGGTTTCAGGATATTCAGACCACAATCTATGGCCTCATCGTTTCAAATTCCTTAAAATTACATAACCCAAACATTGCTTGGTCCCATGGATTATGGATTTTCAAAACCTGACCTATATGAACCAATACTGGAGTAGCAACACTGACTGCCATATGAATACTGCATGGCTGAGGTTGCTCTACATTCTCTCACACTTAAAGGATATCCATGAAGAGAGAAAACATCCTTTTCAATCACCTGATACTTTGATATGAACTAGAATAAAAAATATAATATCATCCAATACAACAATTCATCTATAATTACACTACCAATGAAATGCAATGACAGAAAAATTCATTTCAATTAAAACAAAAAAAGTGGTGAAAACTAAAAATCAGATTTGTTGATCCATAAACTCAATCTTGTTTACCTCCCTGCAGACCCTAATGTAATATTGAAAATATCTGCCCAAAATCTTTTATTGTACTAAATAAAATGACTGAAATATCTGTAGTTTCAATAAATCAATTTTCCTTCAACTTTTAAATACATGTAATATATAAAGAATTTTCATTAAATTGGGGCTAGAGCTATAACACTCATTCATCTTTTACTAAGGATGGGGACACATTCTTCTCAAAAATGGTCTTAGGAACGAAGTTCTTTTCGCTAAGAGGTGCTGGAGCTACAGCTTCAGATTCTAGCATCTCCTTCAAAAGTCTTTCATTGCGCTGATCCTCAACAGAAGGACGACTTGGAGGAGGAGTGCGGAAGTGTTTTTCTATATTGTATCTGTGGTATTGAATTTGGAAACAATAAACATCTTATACACAAGCATAATTCTTTAATCATATAACCCCAGGACCCCTTTATGGGGCTCCTGTAGCTTCTAGTTTGTGCTACAATCAGTAGCAAGGAAATAATGGATAATGGACTACTGTGAGGTGAGAAGTTCTTGGTAATATTGTACTCCTTTTCATCCACTGATGATGATACAAACTTACAAAAGGTGACTTTTCAATCACAGGATCCAACAATGTCTGTATATATAACATAGAAAAGGTATTACTAGACTCCACCTGTCTGAGGTTACATAGTAAGGGAAAAATCATCTTTCATAGGGCTTTATCATCGGTAGCACAATCTTGTCAAACAACTTTTCACTCCAAAGGAGTCCACATTTCTCTGCTACTGAAAGTAGTGCAGACTTGGGCTGCAAGAGCCACTGGAAAGGTTCTGAGTAATATTGGGACTCTTTCACAGAAACTGGAACTGGGAAATTATAAATAAATATTGCAGGAAATAGCAAACCTATATGAAAGAAAAAAGAAAAAATGTACATATTTTCTTTTTTCATATTTAATCACTATTTCCTGCATTAATGAGGTCACAAAAGGAACAAACAAAGATATGGCTTTGTTCACTCACATCCACTTTCTCGATGTCATGTGTAATATACTGAAACCACATGCCCTCTCTATCCACAACCAGGCCCCTGAGACCTTTCAGTAGTTTCCCCGACCACCTCATATGCCCTGGTTCAGTACATATATAGCACATGGCTCCCTGTATACCACACCACTCCAATTCACTCTATTCCATGTATGCATGGAATTATACACTCCAGAGTGTTCAAGCCCTGAGCACTTATAACCATTTCCACTCCTATCCACAATTCTCCTTTTCCTACTTCCCTCCACTTCTGACACATGTACCCTCTTCCTCAACCTCTCCTTATTCACATATATTTTTTTCATACATATTCACCATTTCCTGCATTAGCATATGTTTGTGTGTGCCAGAGAATGTGTCTCTTTTCATCTGTTTCCTAGCACTACCTCACTAACACAGGATATGGCAATCACGTTTGAAAGAAAAAAAAATTATTTATCCTGGAAGAAAGCAAAAAAGAATATATGCCATGTAATTCTTGTGTGTCATAGAAGGCAACTAAATTTTTGAAAGGTGGAATGGAAGAAAGAGCCAAGTGAATTATCCAGCTGGAAGAATTACAGCTGTGGAGACTTCATTTCGTTTACAATTACATTCTGTTGTCCAGCTGTATGAAAGTACCAGAAAGTCTGATCAACCTCAGGTGAAAAAAGATATTCTAATCACATGAAAAGGCAAAAAATTTACATACCACTCTCCCAGGATATCATATAAAGACTATCCATATTGAACAACAAAGTGTGCATACTGCTAAAAATTTCTGAAATTCCAGTTGTTTTACATGCAAAGAACATGAATTGTAAAAGTTATAATAATACTTAATAGTTATACCATCTCAGTTCTTATGGTAAAGATGGAAGTAATTCTCTTGTTTGTCATCAATGCAAGCTTACATTCATACCTCTATATACTCTGAATAACTCTATATCAAGACAAATACAAGAAGGGTTACAGTATTTGTATGCCTCCCACCCAAGATGGTTTCTAGATGCTGCATGAACTTGCCCTTTTTCCTGAGCCTGGAATAGTTGAGAATCTGGCTGCATGTGTGACAGGATGTCATTACCAATGCAAAGTGACTGGGTGGTCAGAAATAACCAAGCAAGCTATCATACTGGTGGTTCAGTGATGGGAATATGATAGTCCATCATTCTAACCTCTGGGATCCTAAAGATTACCTATGTTTACAAGACTTTCCAACCCTGGAGAGAAATATGCAAAAACTATACATATATGAACATATAAAGACATGGTAAATGTAAAGGGCTTTCTAATGAAAAAGAAAAAATTCTTACCCAATAAATCCAATTACAGCAGCTGCAGGAAGTGTGACATATGGAGCATATGTCCTCAGCATACTAATCACCAAAGGCCACATAGTGTATTCTCAGATGTCCAGCATGCAGTCCACGTCAGCAAGATAAAACCTGCCAAGAATACACATTCTTATTTAAATAATGCTAAAAGAATTTCTTTCATTCTCACCCTTTCTGCATAAATATGTGGTGGAACAAGTAAACAATACTTCGAAAATGTAACAACACTAAATTCTATCATATAAATAACTTGGCTACACTTACACTAAAACAGGAAAACTCTGTCATGAGCAAAAGTACAATCATGGCCAGACCTATATTGAAATATAGAGGTATGAAAGGGATGATGAAAAGATAAGGGAGAATATCTATGAATTTTGGAGAAAGTGAAAAACCTGTCTTAAAATGTGCCAGGTCATAGATATTGGAATAGACATGAGAGGGTAGAAAGTTACAAAGCAAGGTTTAAGGAAAGACACAGTTATAAAAAAGGCCCATCCTCGAGTTGCTAACAGTCACACAGTAATTATGTGATACAGCTGTTTGCCTAGTATTGCATGGTCTGGCTAGAGGTGGAGGCACACAAGCAGTCAGCTCTTGGGAGAAAATTCAAAGTAATTCCTATAAAGAAGGCCTACAGTGAAGGAAAATGAACCAACAATACAGCATAAGGCAAACAGGTCAAGTTTTGAGGTTACTCTCAGTGAGTTTATACGAGCAGCATATGCAACACTAAAAAAGAAGCCTAATAAATCTAGCAGTAGCAATGTCAACAAAATACTATTTGGCTCATCTCTGCCTTTTAGTAAAAATCTTTGTGTCAAATGTGTATATCTTTTTACATTCTTTGCACAAAATCAAATGCTCTGCGAAGTTACTCTTACGATGATATTATTCATTAAACAACACATGGAAAGTACATATCATTTATCAAATCTGAAACTATAATACGGAAAATAAAGTGGTACTTCAGCCATGCAGTTCCGATGCCTTATAATAGTAAACAATTTAGTTCGTAGAGGCAGTGAATAGTTTGAAGAAAGGAATACGTGTGATGGAGTGATTTGAATCAATTACTTCATCCTCTCTTTAAACAATACTTTTAAATAAAATCCCTCAATCTCCATAGCTATATGCACGGTGTGGCTAAAGTACGACTTTGCTATAAAGAAATTATACTCTACTTTCAACAGTTTAGTCAGTTAATATGATAACATCACTCTCTTATAACTTTTACTCTCGATTGTTTCATCAGATCAAGTCTCTATTCACCCAAAAGTCCTCTCAACAATGTAGGACATAATCTAGTTGACTATCTCAAAGTCGTGAGAGTCCCCTTACGGATCCTCATGCAAAAACAATGTATTCTTAATTTAAGGTCTCTCTCTCTCTCTCTCTCTCTCTCTCTCTCTCTCTCTCTCTCTCTCTCTCTGTACCTCGCGTTTCACAGAGCCGGCACTACTTGGTAGTCTACATCACCGCCATTAATGTGACTGATCCAATTCACATTAATCAACACTGTATCGAGCACATAAAATAAATCAAAACTTATACAAGACCCTAAACCGTCCATTATTCATGCTTTGCCTCACCTATTTCCAAACGTAAGTTCTGTAGCATGTGAAGGGCCTGGGGGATGAGTTTGTTTACATCATGTAAGTTGTGTTCGCGTAAGCGTTCGCCAGGATCCGTCTTTCGCGAATGAATTCTTTTACTTATTCAATGTTGATATCATATTCAACTTTATTGAAAATATTATCTTATTATCAATGAAGTTATCAATGAAGGTGTTATCAATGAAGATGAAACTCTTGGATTTTATACGACTCGTTTGCTATCAAGAATGATAACTGGTTGAGTAGGATTAAACGATATTGCTGCTTTGATTAACCTGTTATCATTGGATGACAGGGTGTGGTTATTAAAGAAAAATTGTTGGAAATAATGTAATAAAGAGAAAATTACGGGTTTAATCCTCAATCTGTTTTTATCTGTAATTGTTATTATCACGTAGGGGAATTGTACTTTAGTGGGCGAAATTAACTGAAATGGTTATTTTCCCAGTGTTTTCTGTTCAAACACCAGTGCTGTTTATTTCGTCAAGAAATCATTGCCCTTTGCTTCATGGTAATTATAGAAAGGGAAAGGAATATCGTGCTCTATCAATAGACAAAGAAGCACTAGAATCAAAGGTGACTCTCCCCATACTTGACTTTATTTTCCGAGGGGATTTGTTAAGTTACATCTAGTCCTTCCTTATAGGTCGATGACCATAAAACCCAACAAACAACAACTCATTTAGTGCTTTCTACATCATGGAGGCGAGTGACTGTGTCTCGTTTAGTTTGACCGACAAAATGATAATGAAGGTACGTTTATTTTGGTATTGTTTTCCCACAGTAACCAACTCACATTTTCTCAAGAAGAAATTTAAGGTAGTGTGTAACTTAAACTACCAACATAGGAACGTATACTAGGTTATTTTTTTTGCTCATTTATATATATATATATATATATATATATATATATATATATATATATATATATATTTTTTTTTTTTTTTTTTTTTTTCATACTTTGTCGCTGTCTCCCGCGTTTGCGAGGTAGCGCAAGGAAACAGACGAAAGAAATGGCCCAACCCCCCCCCCCCCCATACACATGTACATACGTCCACACACGCAAATATACATACCTACACAGCCTTCCATGGTTTACCCCAGACGCTTCACATGCCTTGATTCAATCCACTGACAGCACGTCAACCCCTGTATACCACATCGCTCCAATTCACTCTATTCCTTGCCCTCCTTTCACCCTCCTGCATGTTCAGGCCCCGATCACACAAAATCTTTTTCACTCCATCTTTCCACCTCCAATTTGGTCTCCCTCTTCTCCTCGTTCCCTCCACCTCCGACACATATATCCTCTTGGTCAATCTTTCCTCACTCATTCTCTCCATGTGCCCAAACCATTTCAAAACACCCTCTTCTGCTCTCTCAACCACGCTCTTTTTATTTCCACACATCTCTCTTACCCTTACGTTACTTACTCGATCAAACCACCTCACACCACACATTGTCCTCAAACATCTCATTTCCAGCACATCCATCCTCCTGCGCACATCTCTATCCATAGCCCACGCCTCGCAACCATACAACATTGTTGGAGCCACTATTCCTTCAAACATACCCATTTTTGCTTTCCGAGATAATGTTCTCGACTTCCACACATTTTTCAAGGCTCCCAAAATTTTCGCCCCCTCCCCCACCCTATGATCCACTTCCGCTTCCATGGTTCCATCCGCTGACAGATCCACTCCCAGATATCTAAAACACTTCACTTCCTCCAGTTTTTCTCCATTCAAACTCACCTCCCAATTGACTTGACCCTCACCCCTACTGTACCTAATAACCTTGCTCTTATTCACATTTACTCTTAACTTTCTTCTTCCACACACTTTACCAAACTCAGTCACCAGCTTCTGCAGTTTCTCACATGAATCAGCCACCAGCGCTGTATCATCAGCGAACAACAACTGACTCACTTCCCAAGCTCTCTCATCCCCAACAGACTTCATACTTGCCCCTCTTTCCAGGACTCTTGCATTTACCTCCCTAACAACCCCATCCATAAACAAATTAAACAACCATGGAGACATCACACACCCCTGCCGCAAACCTACATTCACTGAGAACCAATCACTTTCCTCTCTTCCTACACGTACACATGCCTTACATCCTCGATAAAAACTTTTCACTGCTTCTAACAACTTGCCTCCCACACCATATATTCTTAATACCTATATATATATATATATATATATATATATATATATATATATATATATATATATATATATATATATATATATATATATATATATATATATATATATACAATTTGGGCTTAAATCGCTTACATCTTTATGGTACTACAGGCATTTTAGTTCTTCAGTGCAACCATAACTTCTTCACTTTCTTCCATTCATCCATAACTCTTTTACCATAGCAAAGGAATTCTTTTGCCCTCCCACAATTCATGTGTCAACCTTTCTCTTCATTCGCTTTAATCGCAACATTTGTGCATGGGAGGCAGGTCTATAAACTGGCAGGGAACTTTGTCTCTCCTCATCCAAACACTAGAGAGACTCCTTAGGAAACGAAGTCCATTGCTGAGTTCATCTTAATCTCCGTCATTACCTCTTGGCGTATGTAGGAAGGGATCTTTATATTCAATGTTTCCCATACGCCTTGCGTCGTCCCTCTGTGTAGTGATCAAAGGTACAGGGTGGGAGTTCTACACTCGCGGGGCCCCCAGTGTCTCGAGCTTATGTTTGCTCATCCCTATCTTCATCTCAGTAACTTACCCTCACAGAAAATATGGTCTGTCCCTCCATCCCCAGAGGCGGAGGGATTGCTGTATTTCATAAATCCGTCCGTGACCTCCAAAAATATCTCCAAAATCATCTAACACAAAACGTATTTCGAAATTACACCATCCCATGGCCACTATCTATCCAGTTCTCAATATTTTTTTTTCTCTCTCCAGATTCGCTTTCCCTTTCCATCTGTCAGTCACCACACACACTCGTGTGTGTGTGTGTGTGTGTGTGTGTGTGTGTGTGTGTGTGTGTCGCTGCTCTTGTGTGCGTTTGTCCTTGTGACTCACTGATGGAATGAGATAGACTGTCCCTCCACCCTCGCATTGTCAAGACGGTCGGAGCTGTCATGTTTCGTAATACTCGGACATTCATCTCGGGGTGAATTTCCCCGATGGCGTGCCATTGCAATCCTGGGAGACATGTGAGTATGTGATGCACAACAGCGTGTCTGCCGTGGCAGATCACACAGGGTCACACTCGTCTCTCATGTTATATCGTGGTGTATTCAGTGGTCCTATTGTTTATTCAGTGGTCCTATTGTGTATTCAGTGGTCCTATTGTGTATTCAGTGGTCCTATTGTGTATTCAGTGGTACTATTGTGTATTCAGTGGTCCTATTGTGTATTCAGTGGTCCTATTGTGTATTCAGTGGTACTATTGTGTATTCAGTGGTCCTATTGTGTATTCAGTGGTACTATTGTGTATTCAGTGGTCCTATTGTGTATTCAGTGGTCCTATTGTGTATTCAGTGGTACTATTGTGTATTCAGTGGTCCTATTGTGTATTTAGTGGTCCTATTGTGTATTCAGTTGTCCTTTTGTGTATTCAGTGGTGATCGTTCTCGCTGAGATGTTACAGTCTCCCCCCTGGAGAAAATGATAAAAAGAAATTCTAAATCCTAAAAGCACGTTGGTGATAAATGTTGTACTAGATTACCTTTTTTTTTTTTTTTTAACAATGGTCCTTAAGATGTATCCATAGAGGTCAGGTGTGATAGGAACCATATGCTGCATTGTCCATGGTAAGTCAGCGCTGAAGATGGGGAATGACTTGGAGTTTGTCTCAAAAAAAAAAAAGTAATATCCAGTGTTTAGCAAGAGCAAAAGTTTGTGCAATTGAATTTAGCTTCTCAATCATTGCTGGGTAAGGAGAGAGAGAGAGAGAGAGAGAGAGAGAGAGAGAGAGAGAGAGAGAGAGAGAGAGAGAGAGAGAGAGAGGAACTACTATTTTTTTTCCTTTTTTTGCAACAATTCTTTGTAACTTTTTCTGTGTGTGTGTGTGTGTGTGTGTGTGTGTGTGTGTGTGTGTGTGTGTGTGTCCCTCAGATCAAGATGGCCGGCAGGTAACTCATTTCAAGGAAAGCGACACAGACACTCACACAGCAGAGTCATATGTTTTTATTGATTATTTTTATCAGTTCTTAAACACCTATCATCACAAACAGAATATCTTGACTCCACATACAGGTCACAATATATCACAAACGCTTGCCCCCACTCTCGTCTCCAGCGAGTAGAACAGGACATGGTAATATGTCTATAAGCTTCGACACACAAATTGTATGTCTCTAAGCTTCGACACACAAACTGTATGTCTCTAAGCTTCGACACACAAACTGTGTCTCTAAGCTTCGACACACAAACTGTATGTCTTTAAGCTTCGACACACAAACTGTGTCTCTAAGCTTCGACACACAAACTGTATGTCTTTAAGCTTCGACACACAAACTGTATGTCTATAAGCTTCGACACACAAACTGTATGTCTCTAAGCTTCGACACACAAACATTATGTCTTTAAGCTTCGACACACAAACTGTGTCTCTAAGCTTCGACACACAAACTGTATGTCTCTAAGCTTCGACACACAAACTGTATGTCTCTAAGCTTCGACACACAAACTGTATGTCTCTAAGCTTCGACACACAAACATTATGTCTTTAAGCTTCGACACACAAACATTATGTCTTTAAGCTTCGACACACAAACTGTATGTCTCTAAGTTTCGACACACAAACTGTATGTCTATAAGCTTCGACACACGAACTGTTGTGGGGAAGAAAAAAAGAACCAGGAAATCTTTTTGTCTAGATCAGTGTCGTATACAGGTGCCTCCTTGTAGCGGAAGACAACCTAAGGACATTTTTTTCTTCATGTTCTTGTCCTCTCGTGACTTACACTGGTGTCTTAAGTTGAGGGGGCTCGCTGTCTTGACTCCCTGATTGGGAGAGTGTTGAACTCGCTGGCACAGATGGAGGGGCTATGGCTGGAAAAATGGCTCAAAGGGATTATATATATAATTCCACTCATTCTTGAACGAAGGAGAAATGCCTATTATTTCATATGAAGTCCTCTATATGTGTACCACTCCACCCTAAGAAGTTTCTCGTTAATCATCAGTTGTCTGTACACAATCTGAATAAATTTTTGAGTAATGAGCGGTCATTCTACATCATCATTCATGGGTCCTCAAAGACGCCTCATTCGCCATCCTAAATGAGGATGATTAAGGTTAGAAGAATGCAGACTAAGTGAGTGATAACTAGTCTATGAATCTGACTGAACTATAGATAAAAAAGGGTTATGGAAGATCACTGTAAATGAAGCCTACTATACTCCTTGTTTATCTAAGTATTGCACACACACCTGGAAATTGTTCTAAGTCCAGGCGAATCTTTTAACATTGAGGACATTCTTTTTTCTTTTTTCTTCTTTTCCCAGGAACACTTCCCCTACAACGACTAGGTTCGAGAAAACGTATCTTTTCCCAGGAACACTACCCCTACAACGACTAGGTTAGAGAAAACTTATCTTTTCCCAGGAATATCTCCCCCGACACGACTAGATTAGAGAAAACTTATCTTTTCCCAGGAATATTTCCCCCCACACGATTAGGTTAGAGAAAACTAATCTTTTCCCAGGAATAGCTCCCCCACTAGAGATGAGTACTCGAAACTTTTTTTTTTTTTTCAACCAGGATTAGCTTTTCCGCCAGAATCGAGCCCATAGCTAACAATTTTTTTTTTGTTTCTTTTCCCAGGAATACCTCCACCTCTTTGGGACTGAGTAACTGGAAACGGTTTCTTTTACCAGGGCTGCCTCCACCACCAAGAGTGAACACCTGACTGTCTCCACAAACCAAGGTAAATAACTCGTTGATCATTGCCAGTTTCATATTTTTGTATATTTTCTTTAATCATTTCACTTTTAAACCAAATATTTGTTCGATGCATCCAGTGTGTGTGTGTGTGTGTGTGTGTGTGTGTGTGTGTGTGTGATGGCGGCAAAAGACGGTGCCCTAGCCAGCAGTTCACAAACCCTCGTTAAGCACCCTCGACACCTAATGATCGTTTAGGTCGTTTGCTCGCCATGTACTTTCCCTGAAAATTTACCATCGACTTCAATGTATTCATAGGTCGTTATTGTATCTTCATCATATCATTATCATTCACTACATTGGTAATACTTGATTATACTTTTATTATGCTCTTATAATGTACTCGCGTTACACCTACATAACATTCTGTTATACCTTTGTTACTCAAGTTCATACCATACAACAGGTTATATTCACGTGTTATACTACCGTTATACTTTTCTAGCACTATACTGTCTCGCATTTCTTTCTCCTCAAGGTAGACCGTCCTTATAATCGGTTTGTATTCTCGTCATACTTTGTTATATCCTTAATAGGCCTCCTTGTCTTCAGTTCATATTTCAAGAAATCATTCTGGAATTCGAGAACTCCTTCTGGAACTAGAGATTTCCTTCTGGAACTCAAGAAATCCTTCTGGAACTCAAGAAATCATTCTGGAACTCAGGAAATCCTTCTGGAGCTCAAGAAATCCTTCTGGAACTCGAGAAATCATTCTGGAACTCAAGAAATCCTTCTGGAACTCGAGAAATCATTCTGGAACTCAAGAAATCCTTCTGGAACTCAAGAAATCCTTCTGGAACTCGAGAAATCATTCTGGAACTCAAGAAATCCTTCTGGAACTCAAGAAATCATTCTGGAAGTCAGGGAATCCTGCTGGAGCTTAAGAAATCATTCTGGAACTCAAGAAATCATTCTGGAACTCAAGAAATCATTCTGGACTCAGGAAATCTTTCTGGAACTCAAGAAATCATTCTGGAACTCAAGAAAGCCTTCTGAAACCCGTGAAATCCTTCTGGAATTCAAGAAATCCTTCTGGAACTCATGAAATCCTTCTGGAACTCATGAAATCTTTCTGGAACTCATGAAACCCTTCTGGAACTCAAGAAATCCTTCTGGAACTCAAGAAATCTTTCTGGAACTCAAGAAATCATTCTGGAACTCAAGAAATCATTCTGGACTCAGGAAATCTTTCTGGAACTCAAGAAATCATTCTGGAACTCAAGAAAGCCTTCTGAAACCCGTGAAATCCTTCTGGAATTCAAGAAATCCTTCTGGAACTCATGAAATCCTTCTGGAACTCATGAAATCTTTCTGGAACTCATGAAACCCTTCTGGAACTCAAGAAATCCTTCTGGAACTCAAGAAATCTTTCTGGAACTCATGAAATCCTTCTGGAACTCATGAAACCCTTCTGGAACTCAAGAAATCCTTCTGGAATTCATGAAATCCTTCTGGAACTCTAGAAGCCATTCTCGAAATTCATCTTAAGACCAAAAGGTCTCCACAAAATGCTCTCTAATCAAGCCTCTTCAGGCTGAAGGGCTTGGGAGAGTAGACTCGGACCATGAAGTGGCCTGGACACTCTGGCTGGAAGGTGGCTGGAATCACAACGTAGTATCCAGGTTCTAGTTCCAGGCGGGAGAGCACCTCGCGGAAGTTGATGTAGGTGCCGGAACTACCTTCCTCGTAGTTGTAGTAGAAGTGTGCTCCGGGGAGGCGGCGCTCAGGGTCGTCTGTCTGGTGAGGGAGGAGGACAAGAGAGATGGTTGGTTAGGTCGTCGGTGTACCAGGTGAGGCGTCGCTTACTCTACGAGTGCAGCGCATCTCTCGCCTTTTTGTCTGACTCTGATTCAAAGGTGGTGATAGATGACACTACCCCAGGATGCAATTTTTATAAGGCTCCAGCAGTCTTCATCAAGGCTGCGCTCCAATCAGGAGCAGGGAAATGTAAAACCCCCTCCAGAGTGCTTAAAAGATATAAATATACTTTCAAGTGTGAACACTGAAAGAAAAAAGAAAAAAGTTAGCACTTAAATGGATTTCCAGTGTGGCATAAGTCAAGATATTACCAACTCATTGTCGGAAAAGTGATCAAGATATCTGAAGATGCTTATGTTCCTGTGATGTGAAATACGTATATATAAGTAATAAGCTTATTTCTCCACCTGGATTCAAGATGATTAAGAAGGACGGTGATGAAGGGAGGAACAGTGACTGAACACCTCACATCCTGAAACTTTCAAGACTCACTGTCGAGGTCTTACATAGCCCTGTAGACACCAGTGTGCCCCCTGGTCCTGTAGACCTCCCAGCTCGTCCTGTAGAAGGCTTCTTGTCACTCACCCTGTAGAAGGCTCCTTGTTATTCACCCTGTAGAAGGCTCCTTGTCACTCACCCTGTAGAAGGCTCCTTGTCACTCACCCTGTAGAAGGCTCCTTGTTACTTACCCTGTAGAAGGCTCCTTGTTACTTACCCTGTAGAAGGCTCCTTGTTACTCACCCTGTAGAAGGCTCCTTGTTACTCACCCTGTAGAAGGCTCCTTGTTACTTACCCTGTAGAAGGCTCCTTGTTACTTACCCTGTAGAAGGCTCCTTGTTATTCACCCTGTAGAAGGCTCCTTGTCACTCACCCTGTAGAAGGCTCCTTGTCACTCACCCTGTATAAGGCTCCTTGTCACTCACCTTTTGGAAGGCTCCTTGTCACTCACCCTGTAGAAGGCTCCTTGTTACTCACCCTGTAGAAGGCTCTCTGTCACTCACCCTATAGAAGGCTCCTTGTTACTCACCCTGTAGAAGGCTCTTTGTCACTCACACTGTAGAGGGCTCCTTGTTACTCGCCCTGTAGAAGGCTCTTTGTCACTCACACTGCAGAAGGCTCCTTGTTACTTACCCTGTAGAGGACGAGGCCGATCTGGAGCATTTTCACGCCCATGTTTCGATGTGATCTACGATGCTCCTGCATGACAGCGACCAGGACGCTGGACGTCCCCTCACTTTCCTCGTCCGAATCTAAGAGAAAATGTAGATTTCATATTCGAGTTCATCTTGTACCAGCAGGTGAGGCTGGGTCTGCAGGCAGGAGTATGTGATGGTGAGGGATATAAATGCAAGGGTCTTGGAGAGGGGCAGTATGTATGCAATCAACAGAGGGTGAGAGAGCGGGGATGGGGGCCCTTGAAAAGTGAAAAACTGAAGACGCTTGTAAAGGAGTCGACATAGATTGCACGTTGCAGGTCACACGAAGGTACAATATCGAACCCCGCAACAGGCCAGCTTTCCCGGGGGTATGTTAGACGTTCCTGTGGGACAGGAAAGAAATGGGACAAAATTGTCACTAATAATCTCAGTACCATGACCTGAACACACTGAGGAGTGGGTCACTAATACCTGCCACTGATATAGGATGTCACCTCCTCCCAGTGACTCTGTGTAGTTATATCTGCCCCTACTATGGGATGTCATCTCTCCCAGTGACTCTATACCACTGTGTGGATATTCTATTAAACGTCTTGGGTGTTGGACCAATTTCTGTAGTGACATACGTTGATAATATGAAGATCATAAGTTAGGGACTTTTACAGGAATTTGGGTAAAGTTGATCAAGACACCACCAGGCGTTAATTAGACAATCTTTACGGTAGTTCTCAAGCCACTTGGGATGTAATTGACCAACCACTGAGGTCATGGGCCTAAATAACACATACAACATAGATAAACAGAATCTGGATTCCTCAAATTCTTCATCCTGTGTTACAGCTTATGTCAACAAAAACTTATCTCTCTCACAGGTCCCCCAGCGAACACACATTGTGACTAAAAGTGGTGCTGTCCTAGATATATATAAAGGCATAAATTGAACGAAGAATATATATATATATATATATATATATATATATATATATATATATATATATATATATATATATATATATATATATATATGAGACGAGCCTGGTTCACATAGTGACTCACCTGTCTCCTCTATAGTCAGAAGATATTGTGGGTTCGTAGCGAACTTTTCGAAGTCGTTTCTGCTGCCTCCCGCGCTCTTCCCCTTCACCCACTCCCCTTTGATGGCTTTTACCTAAATGAACGAAAAAGGAAAAGAAAATAAGGCTTGGTATAGATAAAGGAACAAGGAACGTCTTGATATTACCCAAAATATAGGGTTCAATATTGTGTGTTTCAGAGTTTCGAAGCCTCTTTTTGTACACTGATCCATATTTCAGTGTTTGTGGTCTAAGAAGTGTCGAATTTGGTCATTTATCACTCATCAGGAAGAGATCTGTGGCTGATTTATACAGTGACCGTGTTGTTTGCTGAGGTCGCCTTCCACTTGGTACATAGAAGATCAGACTCTGAGTTAAGAGCACAGGGTGTGTTCAGAACGCAGCTCACTGGGGCAGCAAATATGGCTGAAACAGTTCACAGGAAGAATGTGCGATACGTGTACACACGTCAGCTTGTACATGTACACACGTCAGCTTATACATGTACACATCTCAGCTTATACATGTACACACCTCAGCTTATACATGTACATTCGCCAGCATCTAAATTGTTCGAAATGATAGCAGTAGAAAGACGTAGTGCAAAGCACGAACAGAGATAGTGGAGAAGAGACTGTGGTCTAAACGGAAATAGCTAGTTGAATGCGACAACTTAATTATATTGTAACAATGGTGCCAAACTACTAATCTCATCACCGTCACGGGACCTCCCTTCCTCACTCCTGCCTTCTCTTCTCCACCATGGACCACCACCACCACCGCCACCGCCACCAGCGCCGCCACCATCCCCACCACTAGATCCTCCTTTCTATTTCCCTTCCTCTCTCTCTCTCTCTCTCTCTCTCTCCCCAGCGGCCCTCACCTGTCCGACGTAGTCCACGGTGCCGTCCTGGTCGAAGTCCGGGCCGATGGTGCAGATGGAGACCTCCTCGAACTGGTCGCAGAAGTCCTCATAACTCATCCAGAACTCCCCGTCTGAGAGGGCCGTCCGCCCCAGCTTCTTCCTCTGCTCCTCGGACACGCCCATCCACTTCTCGTCGCTGTGGGGGAAGAAGACGAGGGGAATAAAAAAAGGAGGGATGGAGGAGGAGAAGGAGGAGGAAGAGGAGGAGGAGGAGGAGGAGGAGGAAGAGGAGGAAGAAGAGGAGGAGGAGGAGCAGGAGGAGGAAGAGGAGGAGGAGGTTAAGGAGGTTAGAGGTACCTTATGTGACAGGGAGAGGAAGAGGGTATAGAAGAGGTAATGGCGGGATCTAAGAAGACACCGAGACACGAAGAGTAACCCCATCGCATCCAGATGATATGTACGTTATTATCTACCGTCGTTACGTAAGAGCTGAACGACTACAACCCTATTTATATCCCCTCCTTATTCTTCCATTTTGGTAAGCACTTTTATCAGTTTATTATCAGCCTTGGGCTACAGAATAAACTTGTTAATTACCGTCATTAAACCCTGTCCCATTATCGACACCATTGTTCGGGAAGGAGAACTAATTACCCTAATTGTCAAATGGCCATCTATTGTTATGTTATCAGTAGTAATTATTATTACAGAATTATCATTCCAACTTTCTCTCAGCTGCCACCTTTGTTGTCTCAGGGGTTTCTGACACCCTCTTGTTGGCACGGCCACCACCCCAGTGGGCCAGAAATGATTGGAGGCTTTTCTGACACCGAACCATCAGACTAAGTTGCCTCTCCAAACATCACTCCTGGGGTTTCTGACCCTCCCATGCTGGACTAGTCACCGTCCCACTCATCACCGCTTGGTCAAGCGGGCGGGGGTCGGTTTTGTTTCTGACCCCCGTTCACAGCCCGCAGAGCCAGAGGGCTGGTTTCTGACACCACCCTCCCTCTCTTTGGCCTGCCGCTGCTGACCGACCTGTGGGGTATCTGACACTCACCTGTCACACCAGTCGCCGTTCCACTCGGCGCTGTTGGCCCACGGGTTTCTGACGCGGATCAGACAGATGGAGCCCATGTCGTTGTGGTTCACGCGAGCGACGCCGGTGACCGTATACGCGTGGCCTTCCACCAATCCATGGTCGTCTGTCTTGTACGCCATCCGCCAGTCGCCCTGGTGTGACGTCACGTGGAGAGGGAGAGAGAGGGAGAGAATGTTACAGCGTCAAAGGCTTTCCCAGTGTACGCAGAATGAGTACACGACACGGCAAAGCATTTTAAGAAGGGGGGGGGGGGTCTTCTTGCCAACGCATCTGGTTTACGCATGCGTCACGCCAGGCCAACCTCACCCCCCTTACCCCTCCGGTGTTGTGATCTGTGGTGTCCACAATGGCTCTGTCGAGAGCAGGGTTCGATGCCCGACGCTCGGCGAACCGTAACTTCATTAAATGCCTCAGAAATGATGTAAACACTGAAGCTATGACACACACACACACACACACACACACACACACACACACACACACACACACACGTTGTCACAGTACTGTCATACTCTTTGTGTCATGACCTTTGGTTCAGATCACATGTCATCCTATACGTAGAAGGTGATTACAGGTTGACTAACTACCAGGGTCATTAAGGCCGTCAACCCCAAACTACATCCACCATCCTCAGTCATCCATTTAACACCTCCTTCTTCAGGTGATGAATGTACTAACAAAGACCATCTATACACTCCCCCCAATGTGCATGTTGATACTGTGTTAGATTCAAGTTAGAACCACAAGTAAAAACAAAAGATGAGCACCTTCGCCAAGTGGTCATTATAGTTCTTATACACACCATCACTTGATGTTTTTTTTCTTGTCATTTCTTGTAAGTTGAATGCATTTCTTGATAGTAGATAGTAGATTTACGATATGATGGTGGAGTCATGGTATAATGGTAGATTCATTTATCTATTTACTGATCTACCCATTTATCTATTTATTCATCTATTCAGGAAAAAAAAAACATGAGGCTTCAGAGATTTATATGTATCCATAACACAAAACTGAGTCGGAACCAAAATGGAAATCGAAGCAAATGTAACGAAACAGCTTCGAATACCAGGACAGGGAGATCCGAATGAACCCAGACCCCACAACACCGGAGGGTATAGACTGACTAACTTACGAGCGCTACTTCGAACTGGATCTTATCTACGTGGGCGAACAGAGATCTACGCCATCTATCTACGAGGACAAGTGATAAGGAACTACCTTGGTGACCTAGAGACACCGATGAAGATAAGATAAAAGGTCTGCATCAAGACGCAGGAGGAGGAGGAGGAGGAGGATGAAGAACGTGGTCAAGGAGGCCTCGGAGGCACCTCTGTCACTCACCAATCAGGGGCAATCTGAGCGGTGGCGATAGGCTAATGAGAGGAGGGTTTCTGATGACGACGGGATGCTAATGAGGTGGGGGTACATTGGCGACGAGGAAGAGGAGATGAACACGGGGGGATGGACAGTGGGAAGGCATGGGCTTAGACTGTGCTGTGATGAAGGGAATGTATTACGGACCGACGAAAGGATGAAAAAATACGACCAAGTACTCGAAATGGAGCGAAGGAGACGTGCTAGAGATGTCGACGTCTTACACGAAGCTCTGTGTGTACTGCTCTACGTGCTCTACAGTGAGTGCTCTCGTTACCTAGAGCAGCGAGCTGGTCTAAGCTGTGGAGGGACAGCAGGGTGAGGAGAGGGGAGGCACTGGGGTTGGGTGTGGGGACAAACCCCTCCCCCCCCAAAAAAAAAAGCTTGATGGAAGGAGCGGAAGCCATAAGCTTAATGGGAGGGGCGGTGAGCCACAAGTTTAATGGAAGGGGTGGGATCTGCAGACTTAATGGGAAGGGGGTGGGAACCAGAAGTTTAATAAGGGGGAAGGAAGCCACAAGCTTAATGGAAGGGGATAAGAACCAAAGCGAGGGTTAGGGCTACAGCTTAAAACTGGGTCGTGTAGGAGAGGGATAACAAGTCAAAGGGAAACGGTAGCCAAAGGGGTAAAAAGGGAGAAATTAATGGAGACAAAGGGCTTTTTGGTCCCAAAGGGTTAGAGGAAGAGTCGGAGTCAAAGGCCAAGGGAAGGTTAAGGGAAGTTCAGGGGGAGCTAAAGGGTTAAGGGAGGGATCAAGCGGAGCTAAAGGGTTAAGGGAGGGATCAGGGGGAGCTAAAGGGTTAAGGGAGGGATCAGGCGGAGCTAAAGGGTTAAGTGAGAGGGATCAGGCGGAGCTAAAGGGTTAAGGGAGGGACGGGGCAGAAGGGCAAATGTAGGCACCAATTCTTACGTCATCATGCCAAAGGGGTTTCCAAGGCCGGTCTTTCTGTGGGAAGAACATATGAATTTCAGCGTTATATACTGAGAGAGAGAGAGAGAGAGAGAGAGAGAGAGAGAGAGAGAGAGAGAGAGAGAGAGAGAGAGAGAGAGAGAGAGAGAGAGAGAAGAGAGAATCAGTAGTATGTATAATCTTTTACTGAAATTAATCATCTAACATTACATAAAATTGCTCTTAATCATTTTTTGAAGAGGAAATTACCTTTGATAAAGAAGAATGAGATAAAAATACACATTTGATATATATATATATATATATATATATATATATATATATATATATATATATATATATATATATATATATATATATATATGGTGATATATTCTATATGAATGATTTACCAATAGTGATTCATTAATGATATTAATTCAGTTATCATGAGACTTCCACTTAATCATTATCCCTTCTTGCTGTTTAGCTGTGAGGATAAATATGCTTCATATTAGCATATAAAGCTATTGATGCTAATAGCTACATATGCTAAGTATTAAGGACATAGAGTTTATGAGCAGTAAATAAGATGTTTCCCATATCTTCACAAACATAAAATCGACTTAAAGATAAATGCTTTCCAGTGGTGGACATATATCTGTATTTTTTTTCTCCATATCTAACAAATCCTTAAGATGTTGAGCGTTCTGTTGTTAGTATATATATGTTGTTAGAAAACGAGGGTTATGATTAGGTTTTTTTTTTTCGCCATTTGAGGATACGTTCTGTCTGTTCGTTTGACTGGGAAGCAAGAACAAGAACTGGGAAACTCGATCCATGAACACTTCTGCGTCTGTTCTCTTTCTTCGTTGAACTAGAAAACCTGGTTTAAAACAGCGTTTTCTGATCACGAACGTGTCCGTTTTCTTTCATTGAGCTAGAAAACCAAGCTTAAAAACACCGGGAATGTCTGTTTTTTAAACATTTCTCTTTTCGTTCATATCGAATGAACCAGATCGTTTCCGTTTTCTTTTAATAGATTAGAAAACCAGGCCTTAGAAAATGGAAAACTTTAGAAAATGGGAATTTCTTTTCATGAACGTCACCGTTTTCCTTCATTCGCAGAATAGGGGAAACTAAGTTTAAAAAACAAGAAATGTTCTGCCTCACGCAAGACAGGTCACCCCTCACCTTCCTGGAGGAGGTGATGAAGGCACCGTGGCGGGAGGCCTTCAGGAGAAGCCTGTAGAGTTTCTTCTTGTCTGGTGTGTCTTCCATGTCGAACCTCTCGGCCAGCCCGCCTGTGAGGTCCACCATGGCGTCCATGCTCTGCCCTCCTCCCAAGGCCTCGTACGACCCGTGCAGCCTGCAGAGAGAGAGAGAGAGAGAGAGAGAGAGAGAGAGAGAGAGAGAGAGAGAGAGAGAGAGAGAGAGAGAGAGAAGGAGGGAGAGGGAGAGAGAGAGTGAGTCTCGTCATCACTTAAGCTTTCAATGTTGTTTATCCTCGTTTTCTCACAAGGGTTAGTCTTTATTCATTTTACTGATGAGCCTTTTTGCGTCTCTTCTAGTAGCTATAGTTAAAGAGAGTGGGATGTTACTCATATGTCTTAGATCTATCTCTGTCTAGCACAGGTCTATCTCTTATCTAGCATCTATTCATCTAGCACAGGTCTATCTCTAGGACCTATTCATCTAGCACAGGTTTATCTCTCTCTAGGACCTATTCATCTAGCACAGGTCTATCTCTATCTTGAACCTATTCATCTAGCATAGGTCTATCTCTATCTCGCACCTATTCGAACACAGGCCTACCTATGAATCACCCATTGCACTCCTACCTCTAATCAAACCCGTCATTCACCCACCACAAACACCACACACTCCTCCTCCTCCTCCTCCTCCTCCTCCTCCTCCAAACTCACCCGGACGTGTAAACCTCATCCCATTACTCACCAGTCATCAACATCTTGGACTCACTTGGCATAGGCCTTCTCCAGGAGTGCCACCCAGAACTCGCACGGTTCCGAACTCCTGGCGAAGATGACCTCCCCTTCCTTCGTCGGGAGTCGGTCGTCCACACACACCAAGACCCATTCCCCGAACCTCCAGAATCGACAGACGATCAAACCCGTGTAGCCATCCCCAGACAGCACTTGGTCGGGAGGGATGACCTGGTTGTTAGAGGAGTTGTTAGTGGGGTTGTTAGAGGTCTTAGGCCCACCAGTCCTTCGAAAGGCATTCATTAAGACATGGAGTGTGCTTGTGTGTTCGTACGTGTTGCTCTCGGAAGTGGAACGAACTTAGAAACATATTGAATGAGATGAATGATAATGGAATACAGGGAGAGGGATGTTTTAAGATGACATTTTGGCACTCAGTCATTTCATAGTTTCATACATATTCATAAATCCTTATGTATAAATCCTTGTGTATTGAAGAAAGTAGACGTATTTGCAAGTACGTATGAATAAGTATGAGCTCTTAAACATATCGTCGCATAAATTGACATACAGACAAAATAATTCAGTCTAGAGTGTACTTTATGTGTTTAGGTGAACGATATACATAAACACCAACATTCACTTGAAACATAGACAAACAACATATACAAACATGTAAACACATACGTACATACATATATTTATGTGATATACAAAACAGCACACATTTGTAGACATATTATCATCTCTCTCTCTCTCTCTCTCTCTCTCTCTCTCTCTCTCTCTCTCTCTCTCTCTCTCTCTCCTCTCACCCTTTCTATCAGCTTCGGGTTCCTGGCTACGGCGGCGCACGAAGACAGGAACCAGCAGTCTCCCAGGGCACCTTGCACGACATCCCTCCTGCTGGCGCCGTCCACGAACAGCCGGGGCTCCTCCTGCAGCTCCTGCAAGTGTTGGTCGCTAGGAAAGGGGAACGTTGGGGTTATAACGCGACAGTGTCGGTGGTAGCTGGTGGTTGGTGGCCTTTTTTTTTTTTTTTACGTCTTTTTTGTGTTTTTCTTTTTAAGGAAATGACAAATGGGATGGTGTGGAGGGGGTTGACGACCCACGTCACTTCACGTCAAAAGTGTTGACGAGTGTGCGTCTAGAGAGACAGAGGGAGAGGATATATAATATATATATATATATATATATATATATATATATATATATATATATATATATATATATATATATATATATATATATAGATAGATAGATAGATAGATAGATAGAGAGAGAGAGAGAGAGAGAGAGAGAGAGAGAGAGAGAGAGAGAGAGAGAGAGAGAGAGACAGAAAAACGGGTCCACAGATAATAGAAAGATAGAGGGAGGAAGGAAAAAAAGGGACACACACAGACACACACACACACACACACACACACACACACACACACACACACACACACCAGAGGAGGAACCTACTCACGTATGGCCTCCTCCACACGATCCCCGTCTCCACACAAGTGGAAAAGAAGATGGAGGAGTTCTCGGCGGGGAAGTCCTCGTCGCAGTAGTACTCCTCCAACGCTAGGTTGTTCCTCAGATTCTCGACGGCCTCCGCCTCCTGCCGAGACAAACACGTCCTCTATGTACGAGACCTTCAAGGGACGATCGACCACGGGGAGTGGAGACAAAACTCCTGTGTTAACATTATACTCGGTTCTTAGGACGTTCTGTCCATGGAACCTTTAGAAGTCACGGTTGTCCCAAACGCGTCAAGGATTTGAGGCGTTTCCAAGTTACGCAAACGGCCCTGTTGTCCTCCATTGACACTCGGGCAGTGCCAGCCAACGCCTGTGAGGGGCTGTGCCTCATAGATACTCAGTGGTTAAGTGGCTTGTTTGAGACACTGTGGATAATAAATACTCAGTGGTCCTGTAAGATGACCTAGATATAAAGGCGCTGCCACTGGGAGACGCGAGAGTATAATGGTGACAGTTTCATCTTCTTCCTATTTTCCAATCATTATTACGTACACTAGATAGGACTCGAACCCCAGGAATATATTAGTATGGAATCGAGGACGATACCTCTTGTCCCTGTAAACTATCTCGAGTAGAAAAGGCCTGGAACGACCATGTCTCTCAGAAGACTGTGTAAGAAGCAAGAGAATTTTAGTTAAGCGAAGGAAGACTTCGTTAGAAGTGAGGACCTGACTTATACGAACGGGAAAGTTATATATATATATATATATATATATATATATATATATATATATATATATATATATATATATATATATATATATATATATATATAACGCTGATGGTTCTTTATGTATATATATATATATATATATATATATATATATATATATATATATATATATATATATATATATATATATATATATATATATATAAAGAACCATCAGCGTTTCATTTACGAGAGATTAAAAAAGTACCCCGCTCTGGAAAATGAGATGTACCCTGATGCTTTAGAAAACGTGGGAAGGTCAGAAGGTCCCCCAAGACTAGAGAACCATTCAGGAGCATGGTATACTCACTATGACTCCCAGACGCCCGTCCTCGAACTCAGACTCTGGGAGTTCGAACGCGCCTTCCTCCCCAGTCTTCGGTCTGTCCTTGGCCTCCTCCATCACGTTCACGGGTACCTCCTCCAACACCTGCAGACAGGAGAGGGGTAACTCATCACTCTACGAAGTGACTTTCACACACTTACACACACACACACACACACACACACACAGGAACACTAGATTCTCTCAAACAACTACACGATCCACAAATACTTGGGCGACACAATTATACATCATTTGCTTCGCCCAAACAAACATCATCTCACCCACACAACGCCTAACTGACACAAATCAACAAACAACATTATACACACGAAAGCCCCTGATGTCACAAACCATCGCCAGATAATTCAAGCAATCAAGCACCAGACACACCATTGCCAGTAATTCATTCATACAAACAACATTCTTTGTTTTAAGCAACTAATGACTCGCATCACAGTTCAAAGATAAACCAGAATATCTTTTAATTCCCACGCATCCTTCTCATGCACCCGTCTCATGCACCCGTCTCATGCACCCGTCTTATGTACCCGTCTTACAAACCAGGTAGCATGCGCCCGTCTCATGCGCCCGTCTCATGCACCCGTCTCGTGCAGAAATGAAATAAGCTCTCCAGTATTTGCATAATGAAACAGAGGAAGTTGCGTGGCCTTGTATTTATCGACTGATAGGGGCTAGGTAAAGCTATTCTACATTATTCTCTTTTTTATCTTTTTTATTCGTCACGCATTTTCATACTTTATCGCCACGTCCCGGGCGAGCGAGGTAGCGTCGGGAACACACAAAGAAATGTCCTCATTCATTCACATACAGTCTTTAGCTGTCATGTATAATGCACTGAAAACCACATCCCCATGTTCACAACCAGGCCCTACAGATATTGCCGTGGTTTCTCCTGATCGTTTCATATTCCCTGGTTTAGTCCAATGACACCACGTCGCCCCCTATATACCACATAAATCCAGCTCACCATATCCTGTATATCTTCAGTCCCCAAACCCTAAAATTTTCCACCGCATCCTTCTTTTTCCAGTTCGGTCTCCCCTTCTACCTTGTCCCCTACACACAAACATAAACACATTGTCAACCTCTCTTCACTCATCCTTTCCATATATCCCAAACCATTTCAGAACACCCTGTTCATCTTTATCAACCATATTCTTCTTATTACCACACCTCTCTCTTTACCCTGTCATTTCTTTACTCGAACAATCCTCCTCACCCAACGCACTGTCCTCAAGCATTCCATTTTTACATATTCCCCGTCTTCACTACTTACTCAGCTAGAGGCCACGCCTCGTATCCATGCAACACCCATGCAATACCTTCTGGACTACCATACCATCAAACAAACCTATCTTTGATACACACTGACAACGACCTCCCTTTCTATACTCACTCAAGGCGCTCAGAACTTTAGTCCCCTTACCCACCCTATGGCTTACTTCAGCTTCGATATTTCCATTCGTTGTCACGTCCACTCCCAAGTATCGAAAACCCACGACTTCTTCCATGTTCTCTCCATTTCAAACTCACAGTCCAACTAACCTGTCTCTCTCTCTCTCTCTCCACTGGCAACCCTGATAACCTTGCTTCTGTTCACATTTACCCTCAAATTTCTCCTTTCACACAGCTCACTCCTTGAACAGTAAATAAAGATAATTATGTGATTAGGTTTAATGGCTAAATTTATCAGTGGCCATGAAAACGATGATGATTGGTGGGATTCAAGGGTGACGTCATGGTAAGGATACATTAGACGAACGGTGATTGGTGGTTGATAGTGACGTTGTGAGTATACCGTAGATTCTAAAGTTAATAATGACAACCTGTAAATCCATTAAACTCTTTGGGGTTGATGGCAACTGTTATAAAGACGTCACGAAAGAGAGTAACATCAAACCCGGAGTGTCCAGTCTGAGTATGTTGTTAGTGTGTATGTGTGTGTGTGTGTGTAAGGCCGAGGAAGAGGAGTGATTGGAGGAAAAGCGTCAGAAAATAGGAGGGTAACATGCTGAAAAGGTGGAATATAGGAAGAGTAAGAGAAGGTAAGTTATCTACGCCTTTGTTTTGCCTCCTTTGAGACTTGAGGAGCAAGTGAGAGCTGTCCACAGTCTCACCTGCCTAGCTATGTTGCTTGGAGCAGCCACCGTCTCGTGACACCTGGCAATAATTTCCCCGCCGTTTGATGATAACGTTACGTGTTCACAGTGAGTTTCCCTTCTGATATACAGCTTTAGCCTCTGGGATTTTCCGTGCCAAGAAGACGATCAATTATCTAAAGATCTGACGTTGGCTGGTTTAGCTGTCTGGTTCTTACACAGGAAATTGGGATGAATAGATCTGCATTGCGTGTGATGAGAATTAAGTTAATCCTTTATCACGGCTGCACGACCGCTGAGCAAGACTGTGCGATTCTTGAGCACGACCGTATACGACCTTTGAGCACGACGGCACGACCCTTGAACACGACGGTGCGACCCTTGAACACGACGGTATACGACCCTTGAGCACGACGGTATACGACCCTTGAGCACGACGGTATACGACCCTTGAGCACGACGGTATACGACCCTTCAGCACGACGGTCCGACCCTTGAACACGACGGTATACGACCCTTGAGCACGACGGTATACGACCCTTGAGCACGACGGTATACGACCCTTGAGCACGACGGTATACGACCCTTGAGCACGACGGTACGACCCTTGAACACGACGGTGACTCTTCTTCAATCATGGTATACCCTCAAGCGGGCGGACCCCTTGCAGCACTCAATATACACCCACCTGAAACCACACCTCCCCAGGCATGTACGAGTCACACTTTCTCATCTGCATTCCCAACATCCCCTCATCTCTCCAACACTGACAACATCACTTCAACATATCTCAAGAAGGTCCTTCACGCCCACGAAACAGCTACGACAATGATGGACACACTACACTCCTACATCTCCACCACATTGCTACCAGTATGTAAAATTGGACGTGTTTGCGAGTTATGTATTTCCGAAATTTGCATAGATTTCATCATTTCTACGTCTATTGTGTGAAATGGTTTCCTGTGAACTATCATGAGTAGAAAAATGTGTGTATAGGTTTTTTGGGGGTTTAGCACTAACTACCCCCAGATAATGATGGGGCTTAGGTCGATCATCATTATGGACTGACCCTCGTGACGCGCCGTTATAAACGTACCCGCAGCCCTGGTCAGGTCAGAGGCTGTTTGACCTTCGTTCCCACCGTGACCTTTCCAGCCCAGATTAAAAGCCTACATCCACTGGTGTTGAACAGGAGTCAAACACGTCAAAGACATGATGTCAGCGATCTTTTGTTCTTTGTTATGATGAACAGACTGTATAACATCGCCTTAGAACTTTTTTTTTATCCCTTGTTCTTAAGTAATTTAGATGAACAGTACAGGGGGCGTATCTAGGGGAAATAGCGCCTATGGCAAGCTCTCAAATAGCGCCCCTGGCTTGTTAAAAAATGTACATAAAGTGGATGTATATACAAATATATACAGTGTAATTATAAACTGTTGAAGGGTTAGGCCAAACTTAAATTCATATAAACTCTTAAAGACTTAAAGACTTATTTGATCAAAATTGTGACGTAGAAGCGGTAATACAACTGATAGTAGTAAAATAATTAGTTGAAAAGTAGGCGAGTTTCTTTTCTATCTCACAAAATCAAACCGTTCAAAATGTCAATCGTGTAACATAGGTCAAAAAACCAAACCTGTTGAGTGGTGCCCTTCCTTCAAGTGGTGCCTAGGGCACCTGCCCTACCTGCCCTACCCTACATACGCCACTGGAACCGTACCTCATATGGGTGTTTTTTGATCGATTTGGAATGATGAAGTGAACGAAATTCTATGAAATCCCTCCCCCGGGAACTTGGGCAACACGTCTCTCCAATTACGTGAACTAATTGTAGTGGAAAGCAGCCGGTCGTTTACATTTTTCATACGAAAAAGAGAAAAAAGTCTACGATGAAAAAATTTTTCCCCATTCCTCACTCGCTTATCCTGGAATATATATATATATATATATATATATATATATATATATATATATATATATATATATATATATATATATATATATATATGAATAATGTTATGTGAGTGAGAGGCACTCATATGACAAGAGTCATGAGGTGGTTCCCTTGCATGATATCATGAGGCGAAAAGTAGGAGTCAGACACATTTACATCTTGATCAGATATCCATATAGATTGAAGACTTCATTGATGACATTACTATATGAAGCCATCTTATACAAACAGGATATACGGACATATGTTATCACATCCATAGACATCTTTAAAAGGTATTTATAACTCATTAACATGTATTTAAACATGAGGTCATGTCACTTAAGGTCATTTATACACGAGTCATTTTCACACACCTGTATTAACCTCATCATATTTTCTAGATGGTGTCGCAATTGATTGCATGAGGAGGCCACTCTCACAAATTACCTTAAGTCGGTAATTAACAGAGGTAATGAGGATCTTGAGTATGCAACACGGTCTTAATGACTAACTAGAGACGTGTGTGTGTCGTTACAGGACATTAAGGTGGTGTGTGTGTGTGTGTGTGTGTGTGTGTGTGTGTGTGTGGGTGTGACGCGTTACGAGGCAAGGTGAGAGTGGGAGGTACGTCACGGTGAAGGGAAGGTCAGGTGTGACGGTGAAGGAGGTAGAGTGTGGGTGGGGCGTGACGGTATGGATGGGGGGGTAAGGTAGTGATGTGACGTTAGGGAGGAGGGTAGGGACGTGACGGTGATGGTGGGGGGAAGGGGGAATGCTGGGTTTGTGACGGTGATGGTGGGGGAAGGGGAATGCTGGGTTTGTGACGGTGATGGTGGGGGGGAAGGGGGAATGTTGGATCTGTGACGGTGATGGTGGGGGAAGGGGAATGCTGGGTCTGTGACGGTGATGGTGGGGGGAAGGGGGAATGCTGGGTTTGTGACGGTGATGGTGGGGGGAAAGGGGAATGCTGGGTTTGTGACGGTCTGGAAGGTATTGATTCCGTCGTCCCTGGCTACCGTCTTTCTTCCCTCAGCGTCACGTCGCCGGGTGTCGTTTTGTTCACCTTGACGATAACCTAGTGACGTCGCTGTGACGTCGCTGTGACGCCGTTGTGACGTCGTTGTGACGCCATTCCTCAACGCTACCCGCTTTAAAGCTGAAATATTTCTTCTTTCTTTTCTACCTCCGTCACGACAGACGTAGATGAGAAGTGGGTGGTGGAAGAGGCAAGCGGCAGTCCAAACTCTCGTGAGGTCATAGACCAGAAGTTCCTTCCACGTTCCTCTTGCTCAAATAGCATAAGTTCATTCCACGCTCCTCTTGCTCAAATACCAGAAGTTCATTCCACGTTCCTCCTGCTCAAATACCAGAAGTTCCTTCCACGTTCCTCTTGCCCAAATACCAGAAGTTCATTCCACGTTCCTCTTGCCCAAATACCAGACACGTTCCTTTTCACTTAGGTGAATATATAACCAAGGATTGTTGTCCGTGGGGCCACGGCTGTGTGTGGATGGCAGACTCTGGTTTACGTCCATGACAGCTACCCATTCATGGGTGAGCAAACAAGGCCATTGTTCGTTTGTTCTTGACTCTACCCATGTGGGGGAAAAAGTCATTTTAGGTATATAACAGTATCGCTCAAGGCCGCTTGACGACGTGCCTGTGCGAATCACAGTGGCTATTGGAGGAACTTGAATGGGAGAGGTTTTGGGAATTACCAACAAGACAGATGGAGTGAGGATTTAAGGACATACAGGGAATAGGAGTGGTATGAACTGTGTGTGCTGAGGGCATTCTCAGTTGGGCATCAAGTCTGGCTATTTGTAAACACAAACACACTACGTCACTAAGGTGTAAGGGACTGGATGACTCATTTTCCCTCTTTGATAACATTCCTGGCGTATGATTAGACCGATTGCTTTATGGAATCACTCCAGCTCCTCAGTGTGAGCGCGTCATCAGATAACACAGTCCCGCCTGTAATGAAAACGATTACAGAAAATGTAACAAAAACCCATTTTCTTTCTTTCTGTTTACTTCGTAGCTTAGGGGGATTCTTGACGTCAGTCATTAAGGCTTGACCTCGTTTGTATATTCCATTTGTCACTAGTTTTCCCCATTTCCGTAGCACTGTGCGATGCTGGAGACCTCTGGTGGACATTTCTCTATACAACAGAGTTTTCCATCGCAGCGAGTGATGACGTCAGAAACGCTACGTTTTCTTTCAACCCCTTCAAGGGAGCGGATGGTAGGGGGTACATCACGAATTCGATGTACTATCTGGGGTGTTTTGTAGATAAGGAGTCGGTCAATACGAGATGAGGTTTGATTGGAGAGGATCCCCAGGGTTCCTTGGAGAGAGAGAGAGAGAGAGAGAGAGAGAGAGAGAGAGAGAGAGAGAGAGAGAGAGAGAGAGAGAGAGAGAGAGAGAGAGAGAGAGAGAGAGAGCAACAACACTTGGAGGGATCTTTTTTCTTTTTGGAGATGAGGATGAAAAGAGTGTGAGAATAGTGAACCCTTTGCCTCAGCTCGGTGTGCTGTTACGGTGTTGATCAGTTTAGGTTCTTTGATGAAGGCTATTGTATTTAGGGCCTTGGAAGTCTATGTGTAATTTGTTAAGCATTGTTGACCAATAGGGGTAATGATTAGCTCCAGTATCATTACCCTGGTTACAGCAACCATCACCATAATTACAGAACTGCTATTTACAGTTCATTTACAGTCGTTAACAAGGTTCCCAAAGTTCTGTAAAGCTTGAGTGGATGGAGAGATGAACACAAAGAACATGAATATCTGAGATAAAAATTAAATTATCTATCAATTATTCAGGCTTCGTCAGTAATCGCGATTATCATCATGATCATGGATGTCTCATGAATGCGTATGATGATGAAATTGACTTGTGAAGGTTATCAGTAATTGCATCTAACGTAATTGAGGTGATTACCCAGAGATAAGAAACGAGAGACAAGAGATAAGAGTTAGAGGAGGATAAGGTTTCAATAATGCATGAAGATAAGAATTCTGTTGGCACATGAGGAGCTTTATATATATATATATATATATATATATATATATATATATATATATATATATATATATATATATATATATATATATATATGTATATATATATATATATATATATATATATATATATATATATATATATATATATATATATATATATATATATATATATATATATATATATATATATATTCCTATAAGTACACGGGGAAAATGAAACACGAAAAGTTCCCAAGAGCCTTTTCGTGTAATAATCACATCATCAGGGGAGACACAAGAGAGAAATATAACGGTCGGTTGATATACATCGAGGAGACGAAGCTAGGACGCTATTTGGTAAACATGTGATTGTCCACATGTTTACCAAATGGTGTCCTAGCCATATACATATATATATATATATATATATATATACATATATATATATATATATATATATATATATATATATATATATTTTTTTTTTTTTTTTTTTTTTTTTTTTTATACTTTGTCGCTGTCTCCCGCGTTTGCGAGGTAGCGCAAGGAAACAGACGAAAGAAATGGCCCAACCCCCCCCATACACATGTACATACACACGTCCACACACGCAAATATACATACCCACACAGCCCTCCACGGCCCACCCCGGACGCTCCACATGCCCTGATTCAATCCACTGACAGCACGTCAACCCCTGTATACCACATCGCTCCAATTCACTCTATTCCTTGCCCTCCTTTCACCCTCCTGCATGTTCAGGCCCCGATCACACAAAATCCTTTTCACTCCATCTTTCCACCTCCAATTTGGTCTCCCTCTTCTCCTCGTTCCCTTCACCTCCGACACATATATCCTCTTGGTCAATCTTTCCTCACTCATTCTCTCCATGTGCCCAAACCATTTCAAAACACCCTCTTCTGCTCTCTCAACCACGCTCTTTTTATTTCCACACATCTCTCTTACCCTTACGTTACTTACTCGATCAAACCACCTCACACCACACATTGTCCTCAAACATCTCATTTCCAGCACATCCATCCTCCTGCGCACAACTCTATCCATAGCCCACGCCTCGCAACCATACAACATTGTTGGAACTACTATTCCTTCAAACATACCCATTTTTGCTTTCCGGGATAATGTTCTCGACTTCCACACATTTTTCAAGGCTCCCAAAATTTTCGCCCCCTCCCCCACCCTATGATCCACTTCCGCTTCCATGGTTCCATCCGCTGACAGATCCACTCCCAGATATCTAAAACACTTCACTTCCTCCAGTTTTTCTCCATTCAAAAATTATATGGGAGGGTATTGATTGAGAGGGTGAAGGCATGTACAGAGCATCAGATTGGGGAAGAGCAGTGTGGTTTCAGAAGTGGTAGAGGATGTGTGGATCAGGTGTTTGCTTTGAAGAATGTATGTGAGAAATACTTAGAAAAGCAAATGGATTTGTATGTAGCATTTATGGATCTGGAGAAGGCATATGATAGAGTTGATAGAGATGCTCTGTGGAAGGTATTAAGAATATATGGTGTGGGAGGCAAGTTGTTAGAAGCAGTGAAAAGTTTTTATCGAGGATGTAAGGCGTGTGTACGTGTAGGAAGAGAGGAAAGTGATTGGTTCTCAGTGAATGTAGGTTTGCGGCAGGGGTGTGTGATGTCTCCATGGTTGTTTAATTTGTTTATGGATGGGGTTGTTAGGGAGGTAAATGCAAGAGTCTTGGAAAGAGGGGCAAGTATGAAGTCTGTTGGGGATGAGAGAGCTTGGGAAGTGAGTCAGTTGTTGTTCGCTGATGATACAGCGCTGGTGGCGGATTCATGTGAGAAACTGCAGAAGCTGGTGACTGAGTTTGGTAAAGTGTGTGGAAGAAGAAAGTTAAGAGTAAATGTGAATAAGAGCAAGGTTATTAGGTACAGTAGGGTTGAGGGTCAAGTCAATATATATATATATATATATATATATATATATATATATATATATATATATATTTTTTTTTTTTTTTTTTATACTTTGTCGCTGTCTCCCGCGTTTGCGAGGTAGCGCAAGGAAACAGACGAAAGAAATGGCCCAACCCCCCCCATACACATGTACATACACACGTCCACACACACAAATATACATACCTACACAGCTTTCCATGGTTTACCCCGGACGCTTCACATGCCTTGATTCAATCCACTGACAGCACGTCAACCCCTGTATACCACATCGCTCCAATTCACTCTATTCCTTGCCCTCCTTTCACCCTCCTGCATGTTCAGGCCCCGATCACACAAAATCTTTTTCACTCCATCTTTCCACCTCCAATTTGGTCTCCCTCTTCTCCTCGTTCCCTCCACCTCCGACACATATATCCTCTTGGTCAATCTTTCCTCACTCATTCTCTCCATGTGCCCAAACCATTTTAAAACACCCTCTTCTGCTCTCTCAACCACGCTCTTTTTATTTCCACACATCTCTCTTACCCTTACGTTACTTACTCGATCAAACCACCTCACACCACACATTATCCTCAAACATCTCTTTCCAGCAATCCATCCTCCTGCGCACAACTCTATCTAGCCCACGCCTCGCAACCATACAACATTGTTGGAATATTTCCTTCAAACATACCCATTTTTGCTTTCCGGGATAATGTTTCTTCACATTTCACCACAAATTTTCAAGGCTCCCCAAATTTTCGACCCCTTTCCCACCCATGGATCCACTTCCGCTTCCAGGTTCCATCCCGTGACAAACACTTCCAATATCTAAAACATTCACTTCCTCCATTTTACCTAAAGAGGTACTTCATTGAGATGGCCTAACCCATGTACTAAACTTGTCTTTCAATACCTAACTTTTCTCACCTTACAATCGTCACTTCTGCGTTCCTGATCCCACCACGCTGTCTCACGAAACAATGCTCTTCAAGCCTCACCACAACTCTACTGCCCTTCGCTCAGTGAAGGGGTACTGGATTAAACACAATTGGGGTGACATGTGGTTTCAGAATGGTGGGTAGGTATATGTTATGCTGTTGGAACTCTATGTGAGAAGATACTTAGATGGCATGGATATGTTCGTAGCATTGCATGGTCAAAGGCAAAGGTGATAGAAGCTGTGAGTGCTCAATTACAGAAGTATAGGTTTGGTGAGCAGTTCTGTATAGTATAGGGAAGGGTTATTATGAGGTGTGAAGGCATGTACGGTAGCATCAGATTGGGGAGAGCCAGTGAATGTGGTTTCAGAAGTGGTAGAGGATGTGTGGATAGGGTTTGCTTTGAAGAAGGTATGTGAGAAATACTTAGAAAGCAATGGGATTGTATGTAGCATTTTGGATTGAGAGAGGCATATGATGAGTTGATTGAGATGTCTGTGTGAAGGATTAAGAATTGGTGTGGAGGCAAGTTGTTGAACAGTGAAAGTTTTTATCGAGGATGTAAGCATGTACTGTGAGAGAGGAAAGTGATTGGTAGGAGTAGGTTTGCGGCAGGGGTGTGTGTGTCATCCATGGTTGTTAGTGGAAGAAGAAAGTTAGAGTAAATGTGAATAAGAGCAAGGTTATTAGGTACAGTAGGGTTGAGGGTCAAGTCAATATATATTATATTATATATATATATATATATATATATATATATTTATATATATTATTTTTTTTTTTTTTTTTTTTACTTTGTCGCTGTCTCCCGCGTTTGCGAGGTAGCGCAAGGAAACAGACGAAAGAAATGGCCCAACCCCCCCATACACATGTACATACACACGTCCACACACACAAATATACATACCTACACAGCTTTCCATGGTTTACCCCGGACGCTTCACATGCCTTGATTCAATCCACTGACAGCACGTCAACCCCTGTATACCACATCGCTCCAATTCACTCTATTCCTTGCCTCCTTTCACCTCCTGCATGTTCAGGCCCCGATCACACAAAATCTTTTTCACTCCATCTTTCCACCTCCAATTTGGTCTCCCTCTTCTCCTCGTTCCTCCACCTCCGACACATATATCCTCTTGGTCAATCTTTCCTCACTCATTCTCTCCATGTGCCCAAACCATTTTAAACACCCTCTTCTGCTCTCTCAACCACGCTCTTTTTATTTCCACACATCTCTCTTACCCTTACGTTACTTACTCGATCAAACCACCTCACACCACACATTATCCTCAAACATCTCATTTCCAGCACATCCATCCTCCTGCGAACAACTCTATACATAGCCCACGCCTCGCAACCATACAACATTGTTGGAACTACTATTCCTTCAAACATACCCATTTTTGCTTTCCGGGATAATGTTCTCGACTTCCACACATTTTTCAAGGCTCCCAAAATTTTCGCCCCCTCCCCACCCTATGATCCACTTCCGCTTCCTTGGTTCCATCCGCTGACAGATCCACTCCAGATATCTAAAACACTTCACTTCCTCCAGTTTTTCACCATACAAACTCACCCCCCAATTGACTTGACCTCAACCCTACTGTACCTAATAACCTTGCTCTTATTACATTTACTCTTAACTTTCTTCTTCCACACACTTTACCAAACTCAGTCACCAGCTTCTGCAGTTTCTCACATGAATCCGCCACCAGCGCTGTATCATCAGCGAACAACAACTGACTCACTTCCCCAAACTCTCTCATCCCCAACAGACTTCATACTTGCCCTCTTTCCAAGACTTCAGTGAAGGGCGTAAATGGGGAGGTGATAACAAGTAGTGGTGATGTGAGAAGGAGATGGAATGAGTATTTTGAAGGTTTGTTGAATGTGTCTGATGACAGAGTGGCAGATATAGGGTGTTTGGGTCGAGGTGGTGTGCAAAGTGAGAGGGTTAGGGAAAATGATTTGGTAAACAGAGAAGAGGTAGTTAAAAAGCTTTGCGGAAGATGAAAGCGGCAAGGCAGCAGGTTTGGATGGTATTGCTGTGGAATTTATTAAAAAAGGGGGTGACTGTATTGTTGACTGGTTGGTAAGGTTATTTAATGTATGTATGACTCATGGTGAGGTGCCTGAGGATTGGCGGAATGCGTGCATAGTGCCATTGTACAAAGGCAAAGGGGATAAGAGTGAGTGCTCAAATTACAGAGGTATAAGTTTGTTGAGTATTCCTGGTAAATTATATGGGAGGGTATTGATTGAGAGGGTGAAGGCATGTACAGAGCATCAGATTGGGGAAGAGCAGTGTGGTTTCAGAAGTGGTAGAGGATGTGTGGATCAGGTGTTTGCTTTGAAGAATGTATGTGAGAAATACTTAGAAAAGCAAATGGATTTGTATGTAGCATTTATGGATCTGGAGAAGGCATATGATAGAGTTGATAGAGATGCTCTGTGGAAGGTATTAAGAATATATGGTGTGGGAGGCAAGTTGTTAGAAGCAGTGAAAAGTTTTTATCGAGGATGTAAGGCATGTGTACGTGTAGGAAGAGAGGAAAGTGATTGGTTCTCAGTGAATGTAGGTTTTTCGGCAGGGGTGTGTGATGTCTCCATGGTTGTTTCAATCCCCAAAATTTTAAATAAAATATAAAAAAATATATTTTAAAAAAATTTTTTTTTTTTTTTTAAAAAACCCCCCCCCGGCGTTTCCAAGGTTGGAAAAAACCCAAAGAAAGAAAACCCCAACCCCCCCCCCTGTAATACACATTAAACACAAATTCCTCCTTTTTCAATTTCCCATTTTCCCCGGACCTTCCTCCCTTTTTTTTTTTCCCCAAAACCCTTTTAACCCCCTTTCCCATTTCCCCTTCCCTATTTTTCCCCCCCTTTCCCCCCTGCATGTTCAGGCCCCGACACACCCAAAAACCTTTTTACTCCATCTTTCCACCTCCAATTTGGGCTCCCCCTTCTCCTCGTTCCCCCCACCTCCGACACATATACCTCTTGGTCAATCTTTTCCCCCCTCAAACCCCTCCATGTGCCCAAACCATTTTAAAAAACCCTCTTTTGCTCTCTCAACCACGCTCTTTTTTTTTCCACACACTCTCTTACCCTTAAAGTTACTTACTCGATCAAACCACCTCACACCACACATTATCCTCCCAAAAATCTCATTTCCCAAACACAACCATCCTCCTGGGGTTGTTAGAAGCAGTGAAAAGTTTTTATCGAGGATGTAAGGCGTGTGTACGTGTAGGAAGAGAGGAAAGTGATTGGTTCTCAGTGAATGTAGGTTTGCGGCAGGGGTGTGTGATGTCTCCATGGTTGTTTAATTTGTTTATGGATGGGGTTGTTAGGGAGGTAAATGCAAGAGTCTTGGAAAGAGGGGCAAGTATGAAGTCTGTTGGGGATGAGAGAGCTTGGGAAGTGAGTCAGTTGTTGTTCGCTGATGATACAGCGCTGGTGGCGGATTCATGTGAGAAACTGCAGAAGCTGGTGACTGAGTTTGGTAAAGTGTGTGGAAGAAGAAAGTTAAGAGTAAATGTGAATAAGAGCAAGGTTATTAGGTACAGTAGGGTTGAGGGTCAAGTCAATATATATATATATATATATATATATATATATATATATATATATATATATATTTTTTTTTTTTTTTTTTATACTTTGTCGCTGTCTCCCGCGTTTGCGAGGTAGCGCAAGGAAACAGACGAAAGAAATGGCCCAACCCCCCCCATACACATGTACATACACACGTCCACACACACAAATATACATACCTACACAGCTTTCCATGGTTTACCCCGGACGCTTCACATGCCTTGATTCAATCCACTGACAGCACGTCAACCCCTGTATACCACATCGCTCCAATTCACTCTATTCCTTGCCCTCCTTTCACCCTCCTGCATGTTCAGGCCCCGATCACACAAAATCTTTTTCACTCCATCTTTCCACCTCCAATTTGGTCTCCCTCTTCTCCTCGTTCCCTCCACCTCCGACACATATATCCTCTTGGTCAATCTTTCCTCACTCATTCTCTCCATGTGCCCAAACCATTTTAAAACACCCTCTTCTGCTCTCTCAACCACGCTCTTTTTATTTCCACACATCTCTCTTACCCTTACGTTACTTACTCGATCAAACCACCTCACACCACACATTATCCTCAAACATCTCATTTCCAGCACATCCATCCTCCTGCGCACAACTCTATCCATAGCCCACGCCTCGCAACCATACAACATTGTTGGAACTACTATTCCTTCAAACATACCCATTTTTGCTTTCCGGGATAATGTTCTCGACTTCCACACATTTTTCAAGGCTCCCAAAATTTTCGCCCCCTCCCCCACCCTATGATCCACTTCCGCTTCCATGGTTCCATCCGCTGACAGATCCACTCCCAGATATCTAAAACACTTCACTTCCTCCAGTTTTTCACCATACAAACTCACCTCCCAATTGACTTGACCCTCAACCCTACTGTACCTAATAACCTTGCTCTTATTCACATTTACTCTTAACTTTCTTCTTCCACACACTTTACCAAACTCAGTCACCAGCTTCTGCAGTTTCTCACATGAATCCGCCACCAGCGCTGTATCATCAGCGAACAACAACTGACTCACTTCCCAAGCTCTCTCATCCCCAACAGACTTCATACTTGCCCCTCTTTCCAAGACTTCAGTGAAGGGCGTAAATGGGGAGGTGATAACAAGTAGTGGTGATGTGAGAAGGAGATGGAATGAGTATTTTGAAGGTTTGTTGAATGTGTCTGATGACAGAGTGGCAGATATAGGGTGTTTGGGTCGAGGTGGTGTGCAAAGTGAGAGGGTTAGGGAAAATGATTTGGTAAACAGAGAAGAGGTAGTAAAAGCTTTGCGGAAGATGAAAGCCGGCAAGGCAGCAGGTTTGGATGGTATTGCTGTGGAATTTATTAAAAAAGGGGGTGACTGTATTGTTGACTGGTTGGTAAGGTTATTTAATGTATGTATGACTCATGGTGAGGTGCCTGAGGATTGGCGGAATGCGTGCATAGTGCCATTGTACAAAGGCAAAGGGGATAAGAGTGAGTGCTCAAATTACAGAGGTATAAGTTTGTTGAGTATTCCTGGTAAATTATATGGGAGGGTATTGATTGAGAGGGTGAAGGCATGTACAGAGCATCAGATTGGGGAAGAGCAGTGTGGTTTCAGAAGTGGTAGAGGATGTGTGGATCAGGTGTTTGCTTTGAAGAATGTATGTGAGAAATACTTAGAAAAGCAAATGGATTTGTATGTAGCATTTATGGATCTGGAGAAGGCATATGATAGAGTTGATAGAGATGCTCTGTGGAAGGTATTAAGAATATATGGTGTGGGAGGCAAGTTGTTAGAAGCAGTGAAAAGTTTTTATCGAGGATGTAAGGCATGTGTACGTGTAGGAAGAGAGGAAAGTGATTGGTTCTCAGTGAATGTAGGTTTGCGGCAGGGGTGTGTGATGTCTCCATGGTTGTTTATTATATATATATATATATATATATATATATATATATATATATATATATATATATATATATATATATACTCAGAGCCAGGTACCCATTTTATCGACCTATTCCTAGGAGTGGATGAACAGCTGGGTTGACTGTGGACCGACTGCCGTAAGAAGAAGAAGAAGAAGAAGAAGAAGAAGAAGAAGAAGAAGAGGGAGAAGATGGAGGAGGAGGAGGAGAGGGAGGAAGAAGGAGAACATGGAGGAGGAGGAGGAGGAGAAGAACTTGTTACAGAGGGCAATGAACCAGTGTGAGGCTCAGACAAAAGGCCATCAGTAAAGGTCGAGGATTTACAGCTAAAAATGTAGTGCAATGACGTCACCTGCTGTGGCGCCTCTGACGTCATAGTGGAGCTTGGAAGAGCGGCATCTGTAAGTCGGAATCTCTGTCAATTGTTTTTCCCCCTCCGCCTGGCCATCACCAGCTGTGGCCATCATCAGCTGTGGCCATCATCAGCTGTGGCCATCATCAGCTGTGTTGCCTGATGGCCATAAGGGAACTTATCTGGACAGAAATATTTCCCGGGGGTTGAGTTCTACGTCGTTGTAGTACAGGCGTTCTCTACGTCGTGAGCTGATTGGATGAGTGTTGACGTCCCGAATGGCTGTTTGGTTGGGTCGTGTGGAAGGTGTGTTGTGTAGCGCCCTAGTGGCGAACTTCTGAGTTACTCGGGGCGTACTGTGAGGTTAGCTCACTTGATTGACGTCATTTGACCTTATCTCACGACCTAGTTTGGCATAAAGTCGCACGAATAACCTTAGAGTTCCTGATGCGATGGTACGACTGTTGAGCAGGGCAGTACGACCTTTGAACACGACGATTTACGACCCTTGAGTCTGACGGTAAGACCCTGGAACACGACGGTACGACGCTTGAGAATGACGGTACGACCCTTGAACACGACAGTTGTACGACCTCTGAGCACGACGGCAGTACAACCCTGGAACACGACGGTACGACCCTTAGGTATGATCACCCGGCCCTTTCCCTCGACCCTTAAAAACGTCAGGAAAATTGGTGACCTTATCACACCCATAGGTCGTACCGACGTGCTCAATGGTCGTATATACGTGCCAAAAGTCGTATCGTCGTGCGCAAGCGTCGTGGCGACGTGCTCAGGATCGCGCCAGTGTGGATTTACCGGCATGCTCAAGGGTGCATGATATAGAGACCCTTGAGCTCCTATCAAGATGGGTAAGACGTCCACTAAGAGCTGACTTAATCTTTATCTCATCCAAGAACATAGCGCAAGATAAGCTTTCAACAATATAAGGTAATCTTATAAGTTACTGATCTTTTTTGTGTTGTTAGCTGAGACAGCGCGGGCAACTGAAGCCTTGATCGAAGCCATCTCATTAACATATATATATATATATATATATATATATATATATATATATATATATATATATATATATATATATATATATATATATATATATCCTAACCTACTCTCGGCACCCGTTTTATCGACCAACCTCTAAGGGGGTGACTGTGGACCGACTGCCGCATCCACAATTCGAACCTATACACTCGACCTTGGGCGGCCCGCCTGGGAATGCTTCCCAGTCAGGAAGGCTAACTGTTATCTACCTATTTATCTATTCATCTATCTCACTCCATCTCCTCCCTCCCTCTCTTTCTCTCGCCCGGCTCACAGAACCAGCGTGTGACGAAAAGACCGACACAGACTCGCCCTAAGATGCGTTTAATATTTCATCTGACATTCAGAGTTAGTGACGTAGCGATCCTCAGCTTCTGTGTGTGTGTGTGTGTGTGTGTGTGTGTGTGTGGGAATTGTAATGCGCATATCAACCACGCCTCTCCATGTCGTGTGGGCTCAGGACACACTAAAGAACATGACGGGACTTGAGTGCATGAACAAACTTAAAATCGTCAGTGTTTGTAGACCTGTTATACACATTGTGATAAGCAGGGAAATTTGTATAGATGTTGGGAATGTGTAGGTGTGTGGGGGGAGGAGGTCAAGTTCTGGTCCTTTGGAGGTATTTGAAGTTCAATGGAACATGAAAGACTGCAGAGGAAGTCGTCTATATGGTTCATAACCAATATGATAACTGGGCCTCTGAGGGAATATCCTCACCTGGCCCCCTTCTCTGTTCCTTCTCTTGGAAAAATTAAAAAAAAAAAAGAAAGAGGGGAGGATTTCCAGCCCCCCGCTTCCTCTCCTTTTAGTCGTCTTCTACGACACGCAGGGAATACGTGGGAAGTATTCTTTCTCCCCTATCCCCAGGGATATATATATATATATATATATATATATATATATATATATATATATATATATATATATATATATTCAGGCTGGTAATGGTAAGCAATTGCTTCATACTATTCGAATCTTTGAAACTATATGTTGAGGTATAAGACACATTGGATACATAAGACTATCAGAAATAGCTTTGATTAAATCATGCCAACGTTGTGCAAAATATGGGTAAATTGAGTTCTTTTGGTGCCGGAATGTTGAGGAATCCATCCATATGGCAACACCGCAACCATAGCAACAATATGTTTGTACAAGAAGTTCCAAGTTCCTAAGTGTTTCCGTGCGTTAGGCGGCTGAGTAATGTGGTAATTATACCTCCTATGCTACTCGTTTTTTACGTTGCTGAGCTTTGGAAGTCTTACCCCCCTCTCCCCTCGTCCCCTGATGTCTCTCCTAACAGCTATGCCCTAAGACCTCTTTTGAAATAGGTCGGTTCTTCCACCTTCTCCCATAACTCTTAGAACATTCTTCTCTTTCTCTTTATTCTCTTTATTTCTCTATCACTTTAAACTCTTCTATGTGTCTTTTAAGGCCTGGCTTCGACAAGGGCTTTCGTTCGTCACTGTCGTCTTCGACGCGAAAGAATTCGTGTGTTTTAAATTAACTCTGAAAAAAAATAAATATTGATAGATAAGATGGTGTTTAATCTAGCATATGCAGATGGCTGCGACCTTTGAGCACGACGGTACGACCCTTAGGTATCAAGACCTATCATACTCGGGGAGCGTATGCCTTCGTGCTCAAGGATCGTACCATTCCTGTCAAAGGATAGTACCCTCCAGCTCAAGGATCGTACCATTCCTGTCAAAGGATCGTACCCTCCAGCTCAAGGATCGTACCATTCCTGTCAAAGGATCGTACCCTCCAGCTCAAGGATCGTACCATTCCTGTCAAAGGATCGTACCCTCCAGCTCAAGGATCGTACCATTCCTGTCAAAGGATCGTACCCTCCAGCTCAAGGATCGTACCATTCCTGTCAAAGGATCGTACCCTCCTGATCCAGGATCGCGCCCTTCGTACTCTAGGATCGTACGTTCCTGCTCAAATATCGTACCTTTCGTAGTCAAGGATCGTAACTTAGAGGGGGTGACTGTCTACAGGATGGAGCTGAACTCCTTTACGATCAAGTGCATGACCATAAGGTCCTCAAACTACTACGAGACAACAATCATAACTTTCCTCACGTCATGATATGTTTCCAATCATTTATGATTTTTAATTTTCAATTTCGAGATTCGAAATCCTCCATCGGCATGACCTCGAGACTCGATAGTCCTCAACGTCAAAGTTGTGCTGTGTTCATGTAGTCCAACACACATCATCTGGCAGTCTTTGATGTTCACTTGTAGACTTTTCAAATACTGCCAATATTCGGCAGTTGATAGACGGCCCTTGAATACACTTAAAGTATTCGGTGGTCAGAGGAGATTCTTTGAATTCAGTCGATACTCAGTACCACAAAGTGATCCTTGATATATATATATATATATATATATATATATATATATATATATATATATATATATATATATATATATATATATATATATATATATTCTACAGTCGACGTCAGGGAACTGAATTATGTACAGAACACCAGAACTTAAGTTTCAAAGATTAAACTTTAAACATTTGTGATCCACTGTTGACCTTTTACGAATTGATGCCGCATACACAGCAAGCTCCCGGGTGCCTTCCACTCTGCAGCTAATGGCCTCTGGGTTCCCGGAAGTGACTGAGATTAATGAGTAGATTAATGAGAAATGTTATACATGACTAATGTTGTGTAAGAAATTGATTATCACGGTAAATTAATCATCTTATGGGTAGGTTATTTTACTTATAATATCGTTGTTTGTTCTTCTAAGTTGCTAGAGGAATGTGTGAAGTTGCAATACTTATGATTACTTGATGATTCCTTTAAGGAGGGTGCGAGATTATGATATCAAATAAGACGTGGCTACTTATGGTGAACTATAAGTATGTTTCTAAGTGAGAGTGATACGGTGGCTAAGTATACAACGAAATACATTGTAATTCTATCAGATCTCTCCGTAAGTTTATATGCTTGGTACAGTGCGTGACGTAAATCTTAAAGGCCTTTGTAAACGAAGACGGTTAAGGTAAAGCGATTCGATGCTCTTTATACCTCTGGTTCAGGCAGAGTTTTACAGGCTAGTTCTACATTTAAACTTATCAAACTACTAGTACACCATGATATAACATATGAAATGTATCTACTACGAAAAATCTTATCTATCCATACACTTACATGAAATTACATAACGTATGCACGTCTTAATCATCGTCTCCAAAATAAGTATAAACTTGTTCTACAACTACCATTTCTTGTTGACAGAAAGGTGAGTTTTGGTGGGAGGATATATTCTACAAAGAGGACAAAGGCGTCCGTGCCAGCTACTGAATACTTTATTGCATCGGAAAGGATTGATCGACAGCATTCGTCAGTTTATATAAAAAGAGGTCCTCCAGCATAGCAGTCAGGGCTCCACCAATCAGCGAGCTCTTCACGAATTACGTCACGAGCGATGCACGAAACGTTTTGCTCCTCTGTCATAAATCCCTGACGCCTAATTTAGAAAGTCCAATTTTTCCCTAGGGTTCGACTTTTTTTTTATAAACAACTCACAACTTCATGTACAATCAAGGAGAATACTTTGGCCAATAACAAACGCCAGATACCAAAACATGCTACCAGCGTTCGTCTAATTGTAAATAAATCCAGGATTCAATCCGGCTAGGACAGCACAGGTGTTGAGGAGGACAGTGAGACTCGTCGACCACCATAGTACCTGAAGCTGTCTGGCTGTTGCTCCCCACACCAAACTGGGCGACGTGACCACAGTGATGATGTCGCCAGATGTTAGTTCTACTGTCGTCCTGCCGTCACACGCTCGCTGCAACAGTCGTCGCCATTAAATCAGGTAATCCAGCTTTGGGTCGCGTAGTGTCCTCGATGTTGCTGGTAGTGGTGATGGTTGTTTACAAATACCGGTAACGCTTATGGTATTAGTAATGTTGCTAGAGTAGTGCTGTTTATGGTGCAGGTTGAAGTGCCAGTTATGGTACTGGTCGTGATGTACATGATACTAATTATGGTGTTGTTTATCTTTTATTGGTGTGGCTTCATTACCGCCCTAGAGTACTCCAGTATGGCCCTCGTAGGCTAAGGGCCCCCGAAATCTCGTAGAGGAAAGACGTCGAAGTTTTATTCGTGCTAGACTCGGAGTGACCAACTGAGGATCATATTGGTTCTGGTGCCGTTAGTGAGATGGTAACAGGGAAGGCCTGGTGTAGGGTATGATCGTGCGTTTGTATACTTGCAGCAATGGGTAATTGCCAGTTCTTATCCACCACTCTGTTGAAAGGTATTATGAGGACCGCATCATTAGTGTTTTATGTATTTAATGTGTCATCCTCAGTGATATGTATTATACATACATGTATTAATGTTTTTGCAAGTAGAAAGTAATTGATTGACGTGTATTTCTTTAAATATGTGGTTTTAAAAGGGTGTGTTACGTGTTTGGGGTGCGACCGTTTCGTGTTGGGTTGGTTGATGTTCATATGAATGTTTGTTTCTCTCCAATATTGGCTAGTGGAAGGGGTTTCGGGTTATTTACTTTCCTAACTTTATGTAATTTGATGATTTATCGACTTTTAGTGTTTCATAAAAGGGTGAATAATGGTGTTTTTACAACTGTGGAGAAACGGACAGGTTTGTGATGAAAAAAATAGTTTAAAAATTGAGTTGCATGATGAGAGCTGATTCTTGCGTATGTGTTTAGAAATGGCGTGGGTTAAATTCGATGATTACTATGAAGATGAAGGGAAAATAGACCAACCTTATCTTCCCAAACGAAGTTTATGAATTCCCAAAGGCAATTTTTAGAAACGACAAATAAAAAGGTCATGGCTCTAGTATTTCCCAGTCGGAGCACCATTCTCAGCGACACATCATCCGATATTCATTGTTTGATGAATTATTTGGTTTAATGAAATGATTAAACAGGAAGCTAAGATAGTAATTGGTGGACCAACCATTAAGTGAACCCTTTGCATAACGTATCGAAAACCCTTGATAATGCATAGAGGAGTGCCAGACACGTGCCTCGGGTCCAAGCCTTGGAGAGGAGGCACAGGAAGACTGCTCACAAGAACAGTATATCTGTAGGACTGCGCGAGTGTGAGAGCAGTGACATCTCAGCCTACGGGAAGGGATGGTTGAAGAGAGGAGAGCCAGTGAAACTGATTTTATTCCATCTTCCTGATAGAGATGGAGGTAGAACCAACCCAGATATATGTGAGCAGTACTCCATACTATGGCGCGTGAATCCCTTATGAATATAAAAAGAGCTGCTCAATGAAAAAGTCTTTGCCACAGTTTTTGTGGAAGTAGACTTTATGATTCATTCATGTCTGTTGAGACGGCACGGGCAACTGAATGGCCTGTTTAAACCCATCTTACGCTATTTGCCTATACCTTGCCCTAAGCCATGTGCCCAGTTTAATCGACCAGTCCCACACGGGAGGATGAACAGCTAGGATGAGTGCGAACACACTGTTGCGAACGGGATTCGATGTTGATTAGGTGGTTTCCAGAATTGAGTAAAGGGTATGGTTATGCCCCACATGTTAATGTTATCATGGGCGAATCATGGCACAGTGAAGTTGATAAGAGGGAAAAGAATGACCATTAGGAGGGTAAATTCCATTTTAGTTTCGTGTGTATGATATGCCATGGCTCCCTTGTACTGTTAAAAGGGAGGGTCACGTGTTGATGTCTATTGGATGCATGTCTATCGGGAGTTAGCAAAGTCACTGAGGATTTTTGTGGGGATTCCATTGTTCGGCTACGAAAATTAGTTTTTTTTTTTTTTAATGTGAAGAATTACTGTATAGGTGGTATTTTGGTGCGTTGTGGTGTTAAGGTGTTAATGTTGTCTGTACAGGAAGGAGGCAACGATATTTTTCCTTTTCACCTTCGAGATTGGTTCGTAAATGGATACCAGACGTATGCTGGATTATATATATATATATATATATATATATATATATATATATATATATATATATATATATATATATAGATATGAGACTGAAGCTTGGTATATATATACAAGGCTAAGGGATGAAGCAACACCCTTGTTACACACACACACACACACACACACACACACACACACACCTACCGGGGGCATGGTGCCTGCACCGTTGGGAGCCGCCTTGACTTGTTCGCTGGGGTTCACCTCAGGGGAGGGAGGAGCCGGCTGGCTCGCCCCACACCCCATCCTCTCTCCTTCGTCGCCGCCTTCTCCAGGATGGTCTCTCGTGCTCGCACCAGGGGCTTACTACTGCTTCTGCTGTCCTACTTCCACCTCCTCCTGCTACTCCTTCTGCTGCTCCTTCCTTGGAAGTTACTGCTACTTTTTCATCCGTTCCTGCTGGTGCTGCCTCCTATGGAATGTTGCCTCTGGTGTACCAGCCGTTGCTATTGCTCCTGTTTTCAGATTATCGTTCTCCCAACTGCCTCTTCTGGTCTTCATCTACTGCCCTGTTCCCCGTCTGTACAAGCGCAGTACACCTGCGTAGAGTCAGTAAACTGCCACTGTTTTTGATGGACCTATCCCTCGCCAGTTAACGTATCCAGTCCTGAGCCTCCATCAAACGTCCTTCTCGTGTGTTTCAAAAGTTCTTTTATTTGACACTGGTTTATTTTCTTGCTGCTAGGGTGTGCGTGTGTGTGTTGCTCGCTTTCCCTTGCTTCTGATCACGCAGGTGTGAGAGATGCTTGCTTGGCCAGAGCTGGGATTGGAATGCGCACCATCCATTCACTTTGGATTCACTTGCGTCTTCTCATCTTCTCTTCACTTTTATCGATTTTTGTTACTCTCTTTTTCATTACCATCCTCCATGTCTCCCATCACTAGGAAGCTAAGCAAAAAAATAAATATTCTTAATGGAAATTACATTTTCATGACATTTAACGCACGTCGTGTTTCTTAAGGTATCCCAAACAGATAGAAGTCTACATAGAGAAATATACAAGATTATTAAACGTGAAACAATATTTTTTTTCCTCGAACTCGCAATATGAAAAAATAGATTATAAACATTCATATAAGACCAAAACTCCTGTCTCTCTCTCGTCACTATGGTGTTGGTAGCCATCTTGGCAAGTCTCGTCCCGGTAGACACGACATAGTTTTTTTTTTGGGTCACGCAACAGGTCCAGTGTCCCCCTCACGCATTACCTACATACTAATAATTTACTCCTTGTTTTTTGAGAGGTGCTGGAGGTATGTGTGTGTGTGTGTGTGTGTGTGTGTGTGTGTGTGTGGTGTCTGGTTATGCTAAAGTGTCTGTGTTGTGCGAGTTTAACTGTGGTTGTGATTTGTGTGTGAGGGGAGGCGTGGGAGGGGTTATTATATCAGGGGTCACAGTATGTGTGTGTGTGTGTGTGGTGGGCATGGTATGTTCTGGTTAATGTGTAGGGTGGATCGATGTATAATAGGGGTAATCAGGTTCAGGTTTGTATAAATGGAGTTTGTGTGTTAGTGGGGCAAGGCTGGTGGAATGCGGTCTATGTGAAGGAGAGTTGGGTGTAGGTGTCGCTTTGCTTGGTGTATTATTCCTGTGTTTAGTGAGCTCGGTATGTGTAAACATAAGCTCCTCAGATAGAACATATTTCATAGTCATATCTCGTCCAGCCGCATTTTTCTACGACAGCTTCACACTATACCCTGTAAGATTTAGTAGTATCACAATAGGATATATATTTCATGATATAGTCATCCAAATATTTTGTATAGAATTTCTGATAATGAACCGGGTGGAGATCACAGACGCTCCCGTTATCACACTGCCAGCAACCACAGATCTTTGACACGTCTTCTTCTTAATAATGTATGTATTTATAAGGTTGCTTTATGTAATAGTTTGAGTGTTCGTAATGTCACGAAGGAGGAGTTCTGACACACACGTTCCTCCTGACGCCAAGAGCCACAGTGACTGAGACTGTTTCTCTAGCCGAGGGGCGAGTGCTGTAGTGAGGGGCGGATTTGGGACTTAAACCTTCGAATTCTTTCTCGCATTCCGTCACTCAGGCTTAGATCAGTAAGGTTTTTACCTTATGTATGATATAACATTTACCCAAGAAATATAGTTGATGTCTTAATTGAGTTACTCTTAGGGTTATGTAAATTAAATGGCGTTTATTGGGCTGGCGGAGTATGGCAGGAAAGGCGACCCGACCCCCACAGTAGATCATGCGCTCCGAGTAAGTAATTTCCAAGTCATTCATAGCAAAGGCAGTAACTCTGGGGAACCATGGTGTTCCCGGACACACCCACCACTTAACTTTGCTATTTTTAAACCCCTTCTCACATATCATAATGGTGAGATTTTAAGTGTATTCTTCATTTTTTCTGCGGAGTTCACTTTGCATGTAGCTGGGCATAAGATAATAGTTTCGTACCCAGTTATTATCCATATTAGTCGACTGAATATAACAAAACAATTATCAAGTTGTTTACACACACAATATTGTGAACTGAAGACATGTGTGGTGCACATTTGCGACGAAAATTCAAAGTATTTCAGCACTCGAACTCCTCCTAGCATTAGCTAGATGTGCTGCTTTCATGTCTGGTATAATTAGAGTGGAAACGAATATAATATGATATGCACAGGAGGGTCATCGATCCAGCATACCTGTTTTGGGGGATTTATATGCATAGATGATTGTCTCTTACGATAGCGTAATCACATGAGGACCTCGTTCACACATTGTCCACACTCCTCCTCTCTTGTACTGAAACTGTGGCAGAGTACAGATATATGATAGGGTAACGATATCGACGATTGTAATATGAAACTGAAATTGACGATTTATCGTCATGATCTTAGCGACGACTGTTATTTCAACGGGTCACAAAACGTTAAAAGGACTACCGTGAAGCATATTCTCCTTTTGTCACCCATTCAAAGTATATATTCATATATTCCTCCCTTTTCTTTATGAACATGTCTGAGTTCCATGGGATTTTGTAATGTTCTCGTCGCCCAAGTAATAAAACGCACGACTGTCCTATAGGAGGTCGATTTACACTCGTGAACAAGGAAGAACTGTTAACCTGACCTCATTATCCCTTGCTTGATCCCATTCCCGACCTGCGTAGAGTGTGATCGATCGCCCGCCACCCGCACATACCACACCGAACACTTTTCGGAAAGGTTCTGCCGTGTTACACTGACTAGAATTATGTACATATGCTTGTGGCATGAGAAGCGTGGGAGGTGGGCAGATTAGAAAGGGTACTGAGTAGTGGGATGAAGAAGTAAGATTACTTGTGAAAGAGAAGAGAGAGGCATTTGGCCGATTTTTGCAGGGAAATAGTGCAAATGACTGGGAGATGTATTGAAGAAAGAGGCAGGAGGTCAAGAGAAAGGTGAGAGGTGAAAAAGAGTATGAGAAATGGGATGAGAGAGTATCATTAAATTTTAGGGAGAATAAAAATGTTTTGGAAGGAGGTAAATAAAGTGCGCAAGACATAAAGAACAAATGGGAACATCGGTGAAGGAGGTAAATGGGGAGATAATAACAAGTAATGATGGAGTGAGTATTTTGAAGTTTTGTTGAATGTGTTAGATGATAGAGTGGCAGATATAGGGTGTTTTAGTCGAGGTGGTGTGCAAAGCGAGAGGGTCAGGGAGAATGGTTTGGTAAACAGAGAGGAGGTGGTGAAAGCTTTGCGGAAGATGAAAGCCGGCAAGGCGGCGTGTTTGGATGGTATTGCAGTGGAATTTATTAAAATAGGGGGTGAATGTGTTGTTGACTGGTTGGTAAGGGTATTCATGGTAAAGTGCCTGAGGATTGTCGGAATGCATGTATAGTGCCATTGTACAAAGGCAAAGGGGATAAAGGTGAGTTTTCAAATTACAGAGGTATAAGTTTGTTGAGTATTCCTGGGAAATTATATGGGAGGGTATTGATTGAGAGGGTGAAAGCATGTACAGAACATCAGATTGGGGAAGAGCGGTATTTTTTCAGGAGTGGTAGGCGATGTAAGGATCAGGTGTTTGCTTTGAAGAATGTATGTGAGAAATACTTAGAAAAATATGGATTTGTATGTAGCATTTATAGATGTAGAGAAGGCATATGTTAGAGTTGATAGAGATGCTCTGTGGAAGGTATTAAGAGCATATGGTGTGGGGGGCAAGTTGCTGGAAGCAGTGAAAAGTTTCTATCGAGGATGTAAGGCATGTGTACGGGTAGGAAGAGAGGAAAGTGATTGGTTCTCAGTGAATGTCTGTTTGCGGCAGGGGTGCGTGATGTCTCTGTGGTTGTTTAATTTGTTTATGGATGGTGTTCTTAGGGAGGTGAATGCAAGAGTTTTGGAGATATGGGCAAGTATGCAGTCTGTTGTGGATGACAGGGCTTGGGAAGTGAGTCAGTTGTTGTTTGCTGATGATACAGCGCTGGTGGCTAATTCGGGAGAGAAACTGCAGAAGGTGGTGACTGAGTTTGGTAAAGTGTGTGAAAGAAAGGTGAGAGTAAATGTGAATAAGAGCAAGGTTATTAGGTACAGTAGGGTTGAGGGACAAGTCAATTGTGAGGTGGGTTTGAATGGAGAAAGACTGGAGGAAGGGAAGTGTTTTAGATATCTGGGAGTATATATATATATATATATATATATATATATATATATATATATATATATATATATATATATGTATAGGGGAGAAAGAATACTTCCCACGTATTCCCTGCGTGTCGTAGAAGGCGACTAAAAGGGGAGGGAGCGGGGGGCTGGAAATCCTCCCTTCTCATTATTTTTTTAATTTTCCAAAAGAAGGAACAGAGAAGGGGGCCAGGTGAGGATATTCCCTCAAAGGCCCAGTCCTCTGTTTTTAACGCTACCTCGCTAACGCGGGAAATGGCGAATAGTTTAGAAAAAAAAATATATATATATATATATATATATATATATATATATATATATATATATATATATATATATATATATTTAATTTATCTATTTTGCTTTGTCGCTGTCTCCCGTGTTAGCGAGGTAGCGCAAGGAAACAGACGAAAGAATGGCCCAACCCACCCACATACACATGTATATACATACGCGTCCACACGCGCAAATATACATACCTATACATCTCAATGTATACATATATATACACACAGACATATTCATATATACACATGTACATAATTCATACTGTCTGCCTTTATTCATTCTCATCGCCACCCCGCCACACGTGTGTGTGTGTGTGTGTGTGTGTGACAGCCATTTCCTGTGTTAGTGAGGCAGGAACAGAAGAAGAAAAGCCGCATGCGCTCACATCCATTCTCTAGATATCATGTCTAATGCACTGAAACCACAACTCCCTATGCTTATCTAGGCCTCGCAGACCTTTCCATGGTTTACCCCAGATGCTTCACATTCCCTAGTTCAGTCCATTGACAGTAAGTTGACCCCAGTATACCACATCGTTCCAGTTCAGTTTCACCCTCCTGCATGTTTAGGCCCCAGATGCTCAAAACATTTTTCACTCCAACTTTCCATCTCCAATTTGTCTCTCCTTCTTCCTTGTTTAATACACTTCTGACACATATATCAAGTCTGTACAAGCTGTGAATTAAGTAGGCTGCTGAATTCACCATCTTTAGTCTTAAGGTTATCTGGGCAGTTTTTTATTGCATTTCTTTTTGCCAAAATAAAAAGTGTGATGTAGGGTAGTGTTTCAAAGGCTGAGGGTATAATGAAATAAAACAGACACATAGGGATGGAGGTTTGCTTTAGGGTGGCAAGGCAAGAACAGTGGGCAAATGGCATTCACTCAAGCCAGTTTAAGTCAATTCATTTGGTAAATTCACTGTTACTAAATTTAGTTATCACTGAATTTGATTTTTATTTACATCTACTCATGGTGATACTAATTCCCATGAATGTAGTTAGAAACATAATGTTGACACTTTCCTGTCACCAGTCAGTAATGTTATCTACATCATACCGCAGGTTTACTTTCTTGATAAGCTGTATCAGTGCCCTGTTTAAAGTCACACAAGTGCTACATGGTTTTGTACTATTAATTTTTTATATGTATTCATTATACTTAGTCACTGTCTCCCATGTTAGTAAGGTAGCGCAAGAAAACGGAAGAAAGAATGGCCCAACTCACCCACATACACATGTATATACAGAAACACCCACACATGCATATATACACAGGTACATATCCATACTTGCTGCCTTCATCCATTTCCATTGCCACCCTGCCACACATGAAATGGCACCCTCCTCCCTCCCATGCGCATGAGGGAGCGCTAGGAAAGACAACAAAGGTCACATTCATTCACACTCAATCTCTAGCTGTCATGTGTAATGCACCGAAACCACAGCTCCCTTTCCACATCCAGGCCCCACAAAACTTTACGAGGTTTACCCGACGCTTCACATGCCCTGGTTCAATCCAGTGACAGCACATTTTGTACTATTTTATGAAAAATATTTATGTATCAATGCTTATATAGTTCATCTAAGAATATGTATGTGTAATACAGTGAAACAATTAGGTCACAAAGGAAGCCTTTATAAGCAGACTAGCAACTGAGTGCTCAGGCCTAGATGTAGTAAGGATTATAAAATTTTTGTAGTACTTCGTGAAACCATTATGAGGGTTGTTAGTTAGCAGGTAGCCACTTACCAGGGAGGTATATTACTGGTATTAACTGTTTGGGTATCTGGAGGGTTAGTGATGGCTGTGTAGTGAGCCAGTACTTCATTGATTGTCAGGTTGCACTCCTCTGACTCCATGAGGTGTCTTTTCTTTTTGCTTAACCCACACATGAACTGCTGGCATACTGTCTACAAACATACAATTTCTCCTAGCTTAACTCGCACATCTCATTCTTCGTAACTCTGTGGTGAGCACTATGTTCTAGCCCTGCCGTTTGACAAAACTGAGCATTGGATTGAAGTAGTAGGTAGGAACAATAGGTAAGAGCATTAGATAGAAAGTAGTATGTTAGAAACATTAGGTAGAAGTAGTAGGTTGTAACATTAGGTGGAAGCATTAGGTAGAAGTAGTAGGTTGTAACATTAGTTCGACACACTAGGCAGAAGTTGGTAGGAACATTTAGGCAGGAGCATTTTGAAACGCTGAGTTACCCCACTGCCAGAGGCCTGGGAAGGTTGAGGCACTAAAGGCTAAGAAGTGGCACTGGAGTTCACCATTCATGGAGACTTTTGATGCGGCCACCCCCTTGAGGGAGTTCCCAGAGGGAAAAGGCATTAGAGATACATATGGTGCTCGTGTGTCACCTACATGACAGCATAGAATATGAATGGGATTTTCCAGTTATAAATCATTTAATCATCATCTATAAGTAATATTTAGGATATAATGTGAAAGTAAGGCATTGCATACTATATGTATAATAATGTCTGCTTCATTGGAATCAATTTAAACAAATACAGTTTTTACATCTTTTAATGTGCAGAATCTGCATAGCATAAGAAGCATACACACAGTACAGCTGCGTAGCTGATGTGCAGAATTTACAATGTTTAAAGTTCTCCCATATCAACATTCAGAAAAAATTTCTCTAAAGGAACTATATTTACACACAATTCTTCACATATCATACAAGGGAAATAAATAAAAAAAGTTTGTCAGATTATGAAGGAATCATAAGATAGGACAGTTGATCATATGTTACATTCATGTAACTTCCCTGCATAGGAAGCTTTTGCATTAACTGTTTTGTGTAGATAGGAAGGAGCTTCACTGATGATTAGAGAATGCTAGAGTACTGATCAGTGAATGCAGTCTTGCATTTTCTGGAAGTAATATTTATGGAGTAGTGCGAGTAATTTCATGTTGCTCATACCCCCACATGTGATAATGTTAGACCTTGGCTTTCTGCACATATCAGCAGCTCCCTCTACAGAGATGATGTACACAACTATTTTTGATACTCGTAGAAAATCTGCAGGAGTGTGAGGAATATACATCTAGATGCGATGTTATATGATCATTGCTTTTAGGCAAAGGGAAAATGTTCCAAGTTCCTTCAGGTAAATAAAATCATATGAACAAGATTGATATATACAAAACACTTTACAACAGTTTAATTTTAGGTACTAAAGTTTACTAGAATGTATTACAACCAATTAATATCCAAAAAGCATTTTATTGTATGGCTTATTAAAAAAGTGCACATAATGCTGTAAACATAATGAACGATTATACACATTCCTGCCACATTTAGGCAGCACTAGCTCATAGTGTTCAGTCATTATAAAGACATGAGTTTAATCAAGTGGTGGAAACTGATGAAAGAATGAAAGGCTTAATTTTTTGGATGAAAAGCAGTGTTGGTAGTAGGTAAGAATATCAGAAGCATTACAAAGAAACATTAGATAGAAGTAGCAGATTAAGGTCATTAGGTGGAAGCATTAGGTAGAAGTAGTAAGTTGGAACATTAGACTACAACATAAAGTAGAAGTAGGCGATAGGAAAATTATTTAGGAGCCTCTAGAAACACTGTGCTAGCGTTGCCTTCTGTCAGCGGGACTGTTAAGGATGAGGCACTAAAGGCTAAGAAGCTGCACAGGAGTTCAACAGTTATGGAGGCTTTTTTGCAGGGGCTAACCCCTTGATGAAGTTCCCAAAGGGAATGGGTGACAGGAGATACAGATAGATAGATAGAAGAAAAGTTGGTAGCAAGGTGAAAAGATGCCATTCAGTATTAGATCCTGCATGTGGCAGTCATTGTAAGTTGCATTTTGTAGATACATGCAAACAAGTAGGACAATTGATCTTGGATCCTACTAGGAGTGGAATCATCTTGTAGCTAAAGCTTCACATATGATGATTTGTTAATTACAGGACCTCTCAAAACAAGTCAATATGTAAAAAGTGCACTAATGTTGTTACCAGCTAAGTCAAGTGGCAAAATTTTCAAACACTTCACTTATGTCAACATAGTATAAGTAGTATTACAGCACGACAATAATTTTTTTGTCACAATAATTAAGTTCTTCTGAAATCTAAACTACACAAAGCTGTCAGACCATACGCATTACCTCGACTTACAACAATATATTTCAAATATGTATTAACTGTATCATAAGGAGAATATATTTTAAAAACTCTTATTAGTTTACATGATACAACACTTGTAGATTTTTTTTTTTATCTAAGCTTATGATAAAGCAAATTTTCAACCTTTTTCAGAGTATATGCTCAAGATATGGCATATTTTCACAACCATTTCATCCATGGGAACTAAGGAAATATTTCAAATTGATCAGCAGTGTAAGGCTACAACACAGAAAACTATCAAGTCCTCAGCATGTAAGTAAGCTTAAAAAGGCAAGTTCCAAATCTTTTCAGTGCTGTACAAAGAAGACTGTAAATGTTCACCATTTTTTCATTGATTTCTACCATTTGAGTTCAGCGGAAATTTTCCAAACCATATCAACAGTGCTGTATCAAGATTTTGAACCTGCAATAGTAGTGTAACTACAGAGACCAAGTTCATACAACCTTTAAGAGGTGTGATCTGTACACACTGCTAATTCTAATGTTTTTAACAGATTTAGTATTTCATCATTATACTGTATGTCAAAATTTCATACACATCTGTGCCTCTACTGTAATTTAACAGCATGGAATATTCAAAACTACAGACACTTTAAGAATGCATGTTTTATTCTCATGTTTATCTTCAGGGAACTGTTTAGTTGAGGTGACTAACTAATAAGTTACTTTGATGCAGTATCTTTGATTCCAGTTTGTATTTTGGCAAACTGCTTGTAAATGCAGTCATCATCAAATGAGTTCCAGAGGACTACCCGTTAAAAGCCATGAAATAATCTAAGTTTGAAAACGTAAAAGAAATTTCCTTAACATATACTAATAGCTAATATTATCAAGATAAAGTAAAATATTTTTCAAAGGTTAACACAGGCTTGATAATATTTTATGTAAAGTGAACAGTATTCATTTATTTGTTTAATCATTTAGAATAGCATTTTAGTTTCTAGGATGGAGAGGTACTGATAATACAACATCCAGTCATAGATACATTTACTCGTTTGTGCACAGCACTAATACTTAAACTAGCTACTTAATTCCAAAAAGTAACTGGTAATATAATTTTGTACTGCATTGTATTCTAAGCTCTCATTTTTTGTTAAAAGTGAACAGTACCTAGTGTCCATTCCTAAATACTAAAAATCATAAAATTCACGACTAGGCAGTAGGATACAACAATACTAAAAGATAAAGAATATGTATATAGATTATTATAAAGATATACAGTCCATTTGTAAACTGTGATACTTCACATCATTGAATATATATTCTTTAAATAAAATATATGTTCTACATGTCATTTAGCAAGAACTAGAAAAATATAGCACATTTATACTTTCCATTTGATGTCACATCTCTGGGAACTTCATATAAAAGGTTTTGGTTCAGCTTTCTTGATAACTAGAGTGTAGGCATATCAGGTGCTAAGAAAGCTAAAAGTTATATGCGTAATACATGGCAGCTCTGAGAAAAGCCACCAGAGGGACTAACTTAAGGACTGAGGTATGTGACACAGAAGGGGCAGAACTGGGTGAATCCTCCAAATCTCCTGTGAGCACTTTCCACCAACTTTTTGCTGTAAAAGGGAAAGGGAATTATTTAGGAAACTGTCAGTAAGAAGAAACAGCTTTATGAAATAGAATGACTGCTACAAACTACACTGTATTTCTGTATTTTGAATTATTAACTAACATTGCGAGATACAAACATTGATACAGCAAAGAACCTATGTAAATATTTCGTTTGCTAAAACAGGAGCCAATGGCCATGGCTACTTTGAAAATTTAAGTACATACTGCAGAGGCAGTTTGAAATATTTACTTTAGGTTTTAATGTATTATTGGACTAAATTACACCTGATTTTCACTCATTACATGCCATGATAGGAAAAAGGGTCTCAGTACAGAGAGTCTTTTGTATGCCTAGAAAAAGTTAGCTAAAAGCAATAGATTCCTGTTTATGCCATTTATTTCAGCTTGCCAGTAGATGACAGCAGTTGGCAAAAAAGAGAACTGAAAATGATATCATATAAATAAAAAGCTATCTTTCATTCATTGGGAATGCTTTTCCCATTGTCATGTTTTCTATATGTATATATAATGATATGTGAAAAGAATCTCATTTTTAACAGATAATTCTATGCCTCTAACTATCAACCTGACAAAACCAACTTACACTTATCCTTCAGAATGTCATCCTCTTCAAGGCCTCCGCAAGTTCTATAAGGAACCTTCTTTGGGCGTTTTGGGTCTGGGTATACACCACGGATAGAGATGGTTGGGTGGTGCACAATACCACCTGCTAGGATACGTGAGAAGTCAAGCTCCAGCTGGTTAGCCTGGGGTCCTGCGGGAAATCATGAGGATAATTTGAATTTCATGGTAGCTTAAAGTTCAGGAACAGTATGGGAGTCAGCAGTAGGTGTCAGCAGTCATAATCAGTTAGGAGGTAGTTGCATGAGAAGAGGACACAGGAATTCCAAGGCTATTAAGGCTCATGGTGCAATAATCTTTAAAAAAAGTGGTGGGATTGGGATACAAAAAATATAAGAGAATATTAGGACACATGTAGGTGAACACTCAAAACAGGGATAACACCCTCATGGTGTGAATGATGAAAATGTATAACCAAAAGCACAAGTAATCATCCCAAATGGAAGGGAACCTTGGAATATAAGGAGAAAAGTTTATTATATATGTAATTAAGATACAGATGCTACTAAACATTAAAGGATAATGGTATCCAAGAGGGGCTAGGAACATACCCTTGAAGTGGACGACAAAGGTAACACACTCCAAATCACTGGATAAGGTCACAGTCTGCAAATCAGCAGCCAAGTACCACTCAGGTGCCCCAAGTACTTCCCTCACATCATCCATGAAGGTTGGTCTAAGGGAAAGGATTGGAGAAAAATGTGTGTGGTTTATATGAATTACTAACTCCATGGTATTTTTTTGGGGGGGAGATGGGAACATGGTCTTAGCTTTCAGTGAATATACACTTTAATCCTGTTTCTACTACACAGAGGGAGAAATATGTTTAAACATTATATTAGTACAATATGAATATATACTGAACATAGTGTAATTGTTTCTAATCCTGACAGAGATATATTCACGGGCTGCCCAAAGCAAGCTCACGGGTTTGAAACCTGGTTGCGGAAGTTAGTATGCAGTCAACCCAGCTGTCTGTCCATCCTAAGGGGTAAGTTGACGAACTGTGTCTGGCTGAGGCTAAAACATGAAAAAAAAATTTGTGTATATATAAGAATATATAAGAATGTATATGTAAGAAGGGGAGAGGGGGTTTGTTATTCCATGTATGGCGAGGTGGCGATGGGAATGAATAAAGGCAGACAGTGTGAATTGTGTCCATGGGTATATATGTATGTGTCTGTGTGTGTATATATATGTGTACATTGAGATGTATAGGTATGTATATTTGCGTGGGTGGACGTGTATTTATATACATGTGTATGGGGGTGGGTTGGGCCATTTCTTTTGTCTGTTTCCTTGCGCTACCTCGCAAACACGGGAGACAGCGACAAAGCAAAATAAATAATGAATAATAAATAGTATATATAAGAATGGCCCATCCACTCATATACACACACACACATATATATATATTTATTTATTTTTATTTTATCTAGCTTTGTCGCTGTCTCCCGCGTTAGCAAGGTAGCGCAAGGAAACAGACGAAAGAATGGCCCAACCCACCCACATACACATGTATATACATACACGTCCACACACGCACATATACATACCTATACATCTCAACGTATACATATATATACACACAGACATATACATATATACACATGTACATAATTCATAGTCTGCCTTTATTCATTCCCATCGCCACCCCGCCACACATGAAGTAACAAACCCTCTCCCCCCTTCATGTGCGTGAGGTAGCGCTAGGAAAAGACAACAAAGGCCACATTCGTTCACACTCAGTCTCTAGCTGTCATGTAATAATGCACCGAAACCACAGCTCAGTTTCCACATCCAGGCCCACAGAACTTTCCATGGTTTACCCCAGACACTTCACATGCCCTGGTTCAATCCATTGACAGCACGTCGACCCCGGTGTACCACATCGTTCCAATTCACTCTATTCCTTGCACGCCTTTCACCCTCTGCATGTTCAGGCCCCGATCACTCAAAATCTTTTTCACTCCATCTTTCCACTTCCAATTTGGTCTCCCACTTCTCTTCTTCCCTCCACCTCTGACACATATATCCTCTTTGTCAATCTTTCCTCACTCATCCTCTCCATGTGACCAAACCATTTCAAAACACCCTCTTCTGCTCTATCAACCACAATCTTTTTATTACCACACATCTCTCTTACCCTTTCATCACTTACTCGATCAAACAACCTCACACCACATATTGTCCTCAAAAATATCATTTCCAGCGCATCCACCCTCCTCCGCACACCTCTATCTATAGCCCACGCCTCGCAACCATATAACATTGTTGGAACCACTATTCCTTCAAACATACCCATTTTTGCGTTCCAAGATAACATTCTCGACTTCCACACATTTTTCAATGCTCCCAGAACTTTTACCCCCTCCCCTACCCTATGATTCACTTCCGCTTCCATGGTTTCATCCGCTGCCAAGTCCACTCCCAGATATCTAAAACACTTCTCTTCCTCCAGTTTTTCTCCATTCAAATTTACCTCCCGGTTGACTTGCCCCTCAACCCTACTGTACCTAATCACCTTGCTCTTATTCACATTTACTCTCAGCTTTCTTCTTTCACACACTTTACCAAACTCAGTAACCAGCTTCTCTCCCGAATCAGCCACCAGCACTGTATCATCAGCGAACAAAAACTGACTCACTTCCCAAGCTCTCTCATCCACAACAGACGGAATACTTGCCTCTCTTTCCAAGACTCTTGCATTCAGCTCCCTAACAACCCCATCCACAAACAAATTAAACAACCATGGAGACATCACGCACCCCTGCCGCAAACCAACATTCACTGAGAACCAATCACTTTCCTCTCTTCCTACACATACACATGCCTGACATCCTCGATAAAAACTTTTCACTGCTTCTAACAACTTACTTCCTACACCATATATTCTTAATACCTTCCACATAGCATCTCTATCAACTCTATCATATGCCTTCTCCAGACCCATAAATTCTACATACAAATCCATTTGTTTTTCTAAGTATTTCTCACAAACATTTTTCAAAGCAAACACCTGGTCCACACATCCTCTACCACTTCCGAAACCACATTGCTCTCCCCAATCTGACGCTCTGTACATGCCTTCTCCCTCTTTATCAATACCCTCCCATATAATTTCCCAGGAATACTCAACAAACTTATACCTCTGTAATTTGAGCACTCACTCTTATGCCCTTTGCCTTTGTACAATGGCACTATGCAAGCATTCCGCCAGTCCTCAGGCACCTCACCATGAGTCATACATACATTAAATAACCTTACCAACCAGTCAAGAATATAGTCACCCCCTTTTGTAATAAATTCCACTGCAATACCATCCAAACCCGCTGCCTTGGCAGCTTCCATCTTCCGCAAAGGTTTTGCTACCTCTTCTCTGTTTACCAAATCATTCTCCCTATCCCTCTCACTTTGCACACCACCTCGACCAAAACACCCTATATCTGCCACTCTATCATCAAACACATTCAACAAATCTTCAAAACACTCACTCCATCTCCTTCTCACATCACCACTACTTGTTATCACTTCCCCATTAGCCCCCTTCACTAATGTTCCCATTTGTTCCCTTGTCTTACACACTTTATTTACCTCCTTCCAAAACATCTTTTAATTCTCCCTAAAATTTAATGATACTCTCTCACCCCAACTCTCTTTTGCCATCTTTTTCACCTCTTGACCTCCTGCCTCTTTCTTTTTTTATACATCTCCCAGTCATTTGCATTATTTCCCTGCAAAACTTGTCCAAATGCCTCTCTCTTCTCTTTCACTAATAATCTTACTTCTTCATCCCACCAATCACTACCCTTTCTAGTCTGCCCACCCCCCATATATATATAAATGCCTATACCCACATATATACATACACAGACATATGCATGTATACACATGTACATATCCATACCTGCTTGCTTTCATCTATTCTTGATGCCAAGATGACCCAAAGGAAACAGCATCGCTATTCCCTGCTTCTGTGAAGTAGTGCCAGGAAAACAGACAAAAAGAGCTACATTCATTTACACTAAGTCTCTAACTATCATGTGTAATGCACTGAAACCACAACTCCCTATACACATCCAGACTCCACAGACCTTTCCATGGTTTACCCTAAACGTTTCACATGCCTTGGTTCGGTCCACTGACAGTACGTTGACCCTGGTATATCACATCGTTCCATTTCACTCTGTTCCTTGCACGCCTCTCCTTCCTGTATGTTCAGGCCCTGATTGCTCAAAATCTTTTTCACTCCATCTTTCCACCTCCAATTTGGTCTCCCGGTTCTTGTTCCCTCCACCTCTGACACATACACATCTGACACATATATCCTCTTCGTCAATCTTTCCTCTCATTCTCTCCATATGTCCAAACCATTTCAACACACCCTCTTCTGCTCTCTCAACCACACTCTTTATATTTCCACGCATCTCTCTTACCCTTTCATTACTCACTCGATCAAACCACCTCACACCACATATTGTCCTCGAATGTTTCATTTCCAACACATCCACAATAAAGAGAAATAGTTCATTGTATTGTACTGCATGACTAGAACCTACATTTATAGAAATTATTGCATTTATATAAGTATCAGTATTAAGAAAAGGCTGAGTTTACTAGTAAAAAGTATTCCAGATTTACTCAATTTTTTCTCTATCTTTCAGATATGTATGTTAGTACTCACGCAGAGAACTTTGGCACCTTCTTGAGGTTGACCCACTTGATGATATCATCATCAGGTTCAATGTTGGCACAGGCAAACCTCTCTACTCCAGCATTTTCATTGTGAATGATTATTGCTCGATTCATGATGCCATGTGGACCCCCTAGAGATAAAGGAAAATGTAGAGTGAATGTTAGAGGGTGCAGTACATAGGATATAAAGGCAGATATCAAATAAAAGGTTAATGGCAGAGGAGGAGAATGACACTGTGAAGTGATGGGCAACAGTGAGTGTGAGATAAAGAAGAGAGTAAGCAAATGAGTGGGAACATAAGAATTCAAATAAGAGAAAAACTGTAAGGCAGTGGCAGAGGTGAATGGTGATGAAAACATACATTGTAAAGTTACAATTCTAACAAAAAAATTAAACAAATGACAGCAAAAAGAAATTCTTCACGTAAAGATAACTCTGTTGAATATATACAAAACATATTTCTTCTTGTATGCCACCTTGCTTTAACAAAAACTGAGGAGAGTCCAACATTTTTTCTCCATATGAGTGATTTATGTTAATAGTATACCAACACATATAAACCATAACATATTTCTTCTTGTATGCCACCTTGCTTTAACAAAAACTGAGAGTCCAACACTTGTACTCCACATGAGTGATTTATGTTAATAGTATACCAACACACATAAAACATATGTTACTTTATGTAATTTTTAATCATAAGGAATAATACTTTCACTTTGTATGCTAAACTAATTTTTATACTAAACTAAATAAGTGTTCTCTTAAGCAACAATAAACAGTCTTTAATAGTACTTCTTATGTAATTCAAAAGAGATTACATAAATACCTAAACAGCAGCAACTACACTACTTTCAGTAAACTCACTCAGTGGGAGATTCTGGTCAACAAAGACATATCTCTTATCACCAACATCGATGGTTCCGAGACGTCCTGACAAGTCCCCAACATCACATCTCAGGGGCACTTCTGGGCTACATTCCCTCTCATAGAAGTCTCTCTGAGGATGGTAGAGAGTTCATTAGGACTAGCTTAAGTAGGAAATTACAAGACATCAACCAGTTTAAAAACTATAAGTTAAGAAAGAGGCATGGTCACTGATGCATACTGTATACTAGCTTAAGATTAGAACATGCCTACCAAGTTTGGTCCACAAACTTGCAGAAGCACAAAGAAGTAATATAAAAAGATGATAATAGAAGAAAGCTGAGTTACAATTACACAAATTTGCCCATCACAAGGGTGAAGAATTAGGCAAAACTTCATCACAACCTTAAAGTTTCTAAACCGCTTTCATGATGACAGTAAACATTTCATTGAGAGATGCAAAGATGGAGCAACCAAACAACATTACAAGAATTTAAGCAAGAAACTCATAGTACAAATAAATGTTTAATATGTTGTAAGACAGAAGAGAAACTTCAAAAGATGGGACCAAGGGACTAGATCACCATCCCTATACCAAACTGCAAAATATGTAATTACACATAGATGTATACACCAAAAAAAATATAATCAAATGAATAAACCTTGTGTACCTAAAATATTTCCCAAGTAAGTGTCCCAGTGATCAACATTAAATCCTTGGAAAGACTTACATCATTTGGGAAGGCCAAGTGGATCAGGTAGGGATTCCAGCGGTAACCTGCAGCCACACATCGTGACTGGAAGAACTTCACACCAGCATCCACACCAACAGGGTTCACGTACACAGACCAATTGTGTCGCCGAGTCTGGAAAGGATAGGTAAGGTTGAGAAACTGGAATATTCTTAAGAGACACAGTTCTGGAAGTTGGTTAGGTACAAAGATGACTCCCACGTGTCTCTTACAGAGACACTTGGTTTCTGCAGCTCATTTCCAGTGAGTAGAGGATGCTGAAGTGTAAGGCAGGGGTAAGCTTTTTATTTCTCATAGAGAACTGGTGGTTAGTTATGAAGTGATCTGGGTGGGAGGGGTCTAATGGTGGAACATAGAATTGAGACCTGAGCATGTTGAGGTGGGATTGTACTGAAAGCTTCTCTATTTCATTGTGTAAGTGTTGATTGTTTGCAGTTTCCAAGCAGCCTGTGTTTGCTCGTGGATGATTCATTTCTTCAGGAATGTGTGAATCATTCACGAAAGCCCTTTAATCTTCATGGTGGCTACCAGCATATATATATATATATATATATATATATATATATATATATGTGTGTGTGTGTGTGTGTGTGTGTGTGTATTCATTATCATCATCAACCAGCTAATGAATCCACTGCTGGATGCATTGGCTACTTCAGTGAAGTACATTTTTACTCACCATGGATAGGAGCTATCTGAATACTTACAATACCCTAAGGCTTTCTCCCAAAAGGGTAATACCTTAGGAGCAAATTCCTTCCAACAAGAGAGAAGCAATACGAATGTTCACATATTCAAAGGACTTTTTCCCAGAGGATTCAATCTGAGAGGCACTTGAATACTCACATGAGAGAAACCACATGAATTTTCCTATAATTAATAGACTTTCTTCTTGAAGAATGATTTGGTGTGGCACAGGATTGCTCATAAAAGCGAGATGCCATTCACATATTCACGCAGCCAAAATTCCTTCTGGAGAAATACTCTAGTGAAGCATGTGACTCTTTACACAAGAAAGAAGCCATATAAAACGTTCACAGTGCCAAAAGACCTAGATGAGTGGTCTGGTGTGGCACATGACTGTTCATACAAGTAAAGAGCCACATGAATGTTTGCAATGCAAAATGGCCTTCTCCCAAAAACTGATTTAGTGAAGCACATGAATACTCGTACAGGAAAGAAGCCATATAAATTTTTGAAAAGCCAAAAGATCTTTTCCCTGAAGATCCATTTAAAGTAATGTATGTTCATGCAGGAAAGAGGCCGCATAAGTGTTCACATTGTTAGTTCTTCTCCCAGAAAAATATTTCAATGAAGCACACGATCATTCATACAAGAGAGAAACCATATGAATGCTCACATGCTATAAGAGCTTCTGTCAGAGGGATCACTTAGCACAGCACAGATATTCACACTGGAGAGAAGCTATGTGAATGTTCACAGTGCCAAAAGCCCTTCCAAAGAAGTACTTTAGTAAACCACAATGGTATTTACTTAATGTTCACATAAGTTACAGACCTTCGAGAGAGAAGCCATATCATTGTTCACAGTGCTAAAAAACATTCTCCTATTGGAGTGATTTATTGTAATACATACAATAAGAACTTCTGTCACAGGGATCAATTAGTACAGCACAAATATTCACACTGGAGAGAAGCTATATGAACGTCCACAGTGTCAAAAGCCCTTCCAAAGAAGTACTTCAGTAAACCACACTGGTATAAACCTTCCAGAGAGAAGCCATATCACTGTTCACAGTGCTAAAAGACATTTTCCTATTGGAGAGATTTATTGCAATACATGACTGTTAATACAGGTGAGAAGCCATATGAATGCTCCCAGTGACTACTCATACAGGAATGAAAGCACATGTATGTCCACAGAGCCAAAAACCAGTTTCCAGAGTAGTATAGGGCAGCACATGACTTCATACTGGTGAGAAGCCATATGAATATTTCCAGTGCTTAATGAACTCTGACTGCGTGAGGTATGTGGTGAAACTCATTACTGTTTATAAAGAGGAATCCAAAGGCATGTTTATATTGTCAAAAGAGTTAAAGAGTTAACCCAGCATATGTAAATTCATATTAGTGAGAAGCCATTCATATAACCACTGATCTGTTGGGTCATGGCTTCCATTACAAAATTGGTCAGGCATGCCACAATTCTTGCTATAGTAAACATCCCGAGTAATCTAGTGCAGCACATGACTTCATACTGGTGAGAAATTCCTTCTGGAGAAATACTCTAGTGAAGCATGTGACTCTTTACACAGGAAAGAAGCCATATAAAATGTTCACAGTGCCAAAAGACCTTCTAGATGAGTGGTCTGGTGTGGCACATGACTGTTCATACTGATTTAGTGAAACACATGAATACTCATACAGGAAAGAAGCCATATAAATTTTTGAAAAGCCAAAAGACCTTTTCCCTGAAGATCCATTTAAAGTAATGTATGTTCATGCAGGAAAGAGGCCACATAAGTGTTCACATTGTTAGTTCTTCTCCCAGAAAAATATTTCAATGAAGCACACGATCATTCATACAAGAGAGAAACCATATGAATGCTCACATGCTATAAGAGCTTCTGCCAGAGGGATCACTTAACACAGCACAGATATTCACACTGGAGAGAAGCTATGTGAATGTTCACAGTGCCAAAAGCCCTTCCAAAGAAGTACTTTAGTAAACCACAATGGTATTTACTTAATGTTCACATAAGCTAGAGACCTTCGAGAGAGAAGCCATATCATAGTTCACAGTGCTAAAAAACATTCTCCTATTGGAGTGATTTATTGTAATACATACCATAAGAACTGCCAGAGGGATCACTTAGTACAGCACAGATATTCGCACTAGAGAGAAGCTATATGAACGTCACAGTGTCAAAAGCCCTTCCAAAGAAGTACTTCAGTAAACCACACTGGTATAAACCTTCCAGAGAGAAGCCATATCACTGTTCACAGTGCTAAAAGACATTTTCCTATTGGAGAGATTTATTGCAATACATGACTGTTAATACAGGTGAGAAGCCATATGAATGCTCCCAGTGACTACTCATACAGGAATGAAAGCACATGTATGTCCACAGAGCCAAAAACCATTTTCCAGAGTAGTCTAGTGCAGCACATGACTTCATACTGGTGAGAAGCCATATGAATATTTCCAGTGCTTAATGAACTCTGACTGTGTGAGGTGTGTGGTGAAACTCATTACTGTTTATAAAGAGATCCAAAAGCATGTTTATCTTGTCAAAAGAGTTAAAGAGTTAACCCAGCATATGTAAATTCATATTAGTGAGAAGCCATTCATTTAACCATTGATCTGTTGGGTCAAGGCTTCCATTACAAAATTGGTCAGGCATGCCACAATTCTTGCTATAGTAAACATCCAGAGTAATCTAGTGCAGCACATGACTTCATACTGGTGAGAAACCATATGAATGTTTCCAGTGCTTAATGAACTCTGAGTGCGTAAGGTATGTGGTGAAACTCATTACTGTTTATAAAGAGATCCAAAAGCATGTTTATCTTATCAAAAGAGTTAAGGAGTTAACTCAGCATATGCAAATTCATATTAGTGAGAAGCCATTCATATAACCATTGATTTGTTGGGTCAAGGCTTCCATTACAAAGTTGGTCAGGCATGCCACAGTTCTTGCTATAGTAAACATCTGTGTAATATGCTGTCCTTTTGACAAACACTAAGGGATCATTTGATATCTCATTAACCAAAAGCAAAATCTAGTTGTTCTAAGGAGAGAAAATTCAAGTTGGCAATGGTGCTGAATCCATTAACTGCAAGATAGACCATTAACCATAACTGGCCAGCATTGTCACTTAGTCATACGTAAAGGCTCATGTGGATGTTGTGACACTATAGATGAAAAAAATCCTGCCACTAAGCCATTCTAAGATCCATCACACAGTAAAGCAATGATTTACACAACCTGAGCTTGCCTATGGGTTCCCACAGTAAATATCTATATTGTGTTCTGGTAGAACATCGTACCATGTTCATCATTTTGCAATGTACTGTGGTGTTACATTTTCATCAAAAGTAGTTAGTATGTATACTGATCACTAAATCAATGTTGAGTGACTTTGATGGTAGTAATATTTCTTTTTTTTCCAACTGTTTTTTAATCATATGAAGAATATTCGTGTACAGTGTTGATGTATAGATGTTAAGTCCAAGTGCATACAGTTCAGGATAAATAAGAAATATAGATGTTAAGTCCAAGTGCATACAGTTCAGGATAAGTAAGAAATAAGATAAACAGAGATGAAAAACGTGTAGTACAGGTGAAATAAGAAAGATAGATAGAATGAAGATGTGAGAAGGTTATTTAGTGTGAAAAGCATTGAAAAAGGTGTTTGGATAAAAGTTTTTGGACAGTACTGTCATGTGGTACATTTGTCAGATGATAGTTTGGTCAGGAATACATGCAACAGTATAAAATAATGTACAAGGAAGAAAAGTTGGGAACAGACGAGATGGATATATGGGGTAGGAGGATTCATTAAGGCAAGGAGCCCTCCCTAAAAGGGTAACCTTCTAGGCTGGAATGAATCAAACTGACAATTACCTCCTGGCAATATTATGTTACAAAACTGAGTTTAAGCAAGGTCAGGTGAGGTCAGCAGTACTCACGACATTGCGGTTGTTGGTGCCTGGGTGTCGAAGGTTGATCTCGATGAAAGTCTCTCCAAAGGAGTCATCTCTGTACACCAACTGGCGCTGGTAGGGGAGAAGAGAGAGATAGTCAGCAAGGGAGAAAGAGAGAGATGCTTTGCATTGTTGCATATGATGGACAACATCCAGTAGCATATCTAGGGTATGGCAGGTGCCCTGGGCGCCACTCAACAAGTTTGTTTTTTGACATATGCAACTGTATGTACATTCTTAATCAAGCCAGGGGTGCACTTTCAGTGCTCGCCACAGGCACTGTTTCTCCTAGATACACCCCTGAATAGTTAGGCGTATTTTTTAACTCAAAATACTTTTTGTTTCAAAACTGAAAGATAAGATATTCAAACACTTCTATACTTGAAATAATAATGGAAAATATATCACAATGCTCTCATTTACCAATACATACTCATTAAATAAGATGCAATGGAGCAGAAATATTTTAAAACTGACTTCATTTAACAGCTTAATTGTCATTAAGAGCAAAAAACATTATTTCAACACCATATTTGTATTCAACATGAAAAATACTTCTCATAATGAGTTTTCAAAGGAATTTTTTTTCTGAGAAAAATCCTAGCGCTACCTCGCGCACATGTGGGGGAAGGGGGTTGTCATTTCATGTGTGGCGGGGTGGCAACGGGAATGAATAAGGGCAGACAGTATAAATTGTGTACATGTGTATATATGTATATGTCTGTGTGTGTGTATATGTATGTGTGCGTTAGGATGTATAGGTGTGTATATGTGCGTGTGTGGATGTGTATGTATATACATGTGTGTGTGGGTGGGTTGGGTCATTCTTTCATCTGTTTCCTTGTGCTACCTCGCTGGCGCGGGAGACGGCAACAAAGTATAATAAATAAATAAATGAACACACACACACACACACACACACACACACACACACACACACACACAGACACACACACACACACACACATATATATATATATATATATATATATTTTTTTTTTTCATACTATTCGCCATTTCCCGCGATAGCGAGGTAGCGTTAAGAACAGAGGACTGGGCCTTTTTTGGAATATCCTCACCTGGCCCCTCTGTTCCTTCTTTTGGAAAAAAAAAAAGAAAAAAGAGAGGGGAGGATTTCCAGCCCCCCGCTCCCTCCCCTTTTAGTCGCCTTCTACGACACGCAGGGAATACGTGGGAAGTATTCTTAATCCCCTATCCCAGGGATAGGGATATATATATATATATATATATATATATATATATATATATATATATATATATATATATATATATATATATATATATATTATCCCTGGGGATAAGGGAGAAAGAATACTTCCCACGTATTCCCTGCGCGTCGTAGAAGGCGACTAAAAGGGGAGGGAGCGGGGTGCTGGAAATCCTCCCCTCTCGTTTTTTTTTTAATTTTCCAAAAGAAGGAACAGAGAATTGGGCCAGGTGAGGGTATTCCCTCAAGGCCCAGTCCTCTGTTCTTAACGCTACCTCGCTAATGCGGGAAATGGCGAATAGTTTGAAAGAAAGAATATATATATATATATATATATATATATATATACAGGGATATATATATATATATATATATATATATATATATACATATATATATTCTCTCACTAAAACGACTCTGGTTCTGTTATGCTCTTATTTGACTGTAACTAGAGTAGTGATTAGCAAACCAACATAGAATTAGAATGCACAGATAGGAAAAAAGAAATACCATGCACTGGAAAGGTTGTACTATGTTGATTAGAAAGATTGCCCTTTTAGAAGACATTTGATCTCTACTGAATTAAGATCATAACACAATTGGTTCCCGTCGCAGTACACTGCAATTACCCTGAGTGAAAGGGTTTAAGTAAACATGTTAGATTACATATGATTAGTAAGAGTAACTCGTACCAGAACAAACAGATGTAATAGATGGCAGATGGAGTGTACGAAACTCGAATTAGATCTCTTCCGTGAGGAGAGAGAGAGAGAGAGAGAGAGAGAGAGAGAGAGAGAGAGAGAGAGAGAGAGAGAGAGTGGTTGGACATGGATGAAGGGGGGGGGGGGGGGGTGGGGTCATGTCTGCCAACAGCCTGAGGGTGGTGGGAACGCCTGGTTTTTGCTCCATGCGAGATACTTGTAAAGAGTCATCCACCACGACCTTGAAGCTTTTAATTGGTCTTCATAAAGGTGCGCTACATGGACCCTTCGATTAACAACTACCAATTAAGTTCATATTCATTAAAGGACGAAGCCAAACTTAGAAATTAATATCAGACGTTGCATTCCTCTCTGGGATAAGAGTTTATTCATTATGATTTAGCAATAGTATGTAAACAGCAGACATCTCATATTCGGCTGTTCATGTTGATGTTTACATTCATTAGTTCCTACTCTGGCCACCAGGGGGCCTAAGGTCATCTACCATCTGCAGTTGGGTGAAAGTCCTCAAGTAATTGGGTGGGTAAATGGGCATTATGGGCATCTTGAAGGTTCCCCAGGCGGTTACTCTCACTATCTATGTGGGTCGGATTGACTGTCTAGAGTAATTAACACTAAACTGATGCTATCAACTGCTCTTGGTGACGCAATCAAACCATGAATGCATTTCTTCATATATCGACATCGTAAGCCTGTGAAAGGCCATAGCTGGAAGTATATTTGAAACCAATATTTCTACGTAAGATTTAGTTCGCTATGGAAGTATATTTGAAACTGATATGTCTTCGCAAGATTTTAGTTCACTTAAGTAAAGCACTAAAATTACTGAATGAAATGCATAACCTCTCACACTCGAGGTCAAAGCTATTATACAGCTACCTAAGCCATGGCCCTGTCGTAGCACCGTACCCAATATGATTCTTGCCACCATCTCTCTACTTAGCCCTGGGCCCTCGAAAGGGAGCCTTCAGGGTGCTACATCAACCCTACAATTATATCCAAAGGGCTTTTCCGGGCCACCTGGGGAATTACTAAGGTGTAGCTGATTGGATGGTAAGGACCTTAGGACTTTCTACTCCTCGTTACGACATCGTTACGGGTTTTACCGGCACAGATGATTGTTTCTAACGACCTATTGATAATCATATATCAGTACCGTCGGGCAGGGAGCTGTGCTCTCGAGGGGGTATCAGCCACCTTGCCTGTTTCTGTGGAGGCGACCGTACCTCAAACACGTACGACACTCAACCAAACACTGCTCAAGTCTCTCCCTACTAAGTCGTCACTCGGTCTGAGAGACACAGCTCTACCAAAGATCAATGCAGGGATAAGCCACAACATTTCTCCTACGAGACTGAACATAAGATTAGACATCTTCACTGGCGATTGTTCAACGCAGATGAATACAATACACTGTATAACATCAAGTGGCTTCACGTCAGCAAACATTCAGTTCTGGTTGCATCACGAAGGGAAAGTGTGGGTGTTATTCTTCTTCCTCCCAACATGTATTAGAATATCCCAACTCGTACATCCCACACTCCACCATGACATACTTAAGTCAGGGATACACATAGTATCCTTCTGCAACTCAGGTTTGCGTTTTTCTATTACTGTGCAAGAGCAAGATTACCCGTGGAACACAACACTTGTGTTCTTCAGAACTAGTGAAAAACACGACTTCTATTCCCAGTGAGAACAGTCTGCCCAGAGTTTCATAATTATGGAGGCAAAGACTTAAGTTGAAAAAGAAAAATGCCATTTTTCTCGCACTCAAAGTTTACAGTTTACATTTCCAAGCTGATGTCGGACACACACACACACACACACACACACACACACACATATATATATATATATATATATATATATATGATAGCTAAGAGCAGCTTGCAAATGGCGACGAAATCATTACCATGAATTATAAATTTCGTATCATTATCAATATCATGATAAATCACGACTGACAAGAGAAGTCAAGTAAGATTTTCAAAGATTCTGTGGATTTCTGACGTGATTTACCCAATTTCACTACATAACCCCACAATATCCCTGATCTTCATATCCCACGCTCGTATCGCATTATCTAATATCGTAGAATACGATTCAATACTCCAAATGACGCTCCGCCACTATCATTATATCAAAACTTTAGAGTTCAACACTACATTATTAATGCAGAAATACCACTCGACTTCGTATCTGTACGTATAGTGTTTTGGAACCATAGTTCTAGCACCCACTCACAGATGGCGCTGATGTTCGAGAAATGTTACTAAGAGAGGAAACTCCCCGAGATGGGCTATGATAAGAACCTAACGTTTGTCTATAAACCAACAGGAGTGAGATTACATAGTGGTCAACACTGTAAGGGTCAGTTGGTCATGATATAAGCTCACAGAGAGACCCCCAATGCCGCCAAATAACCCCAAATATAACAGTAGTGTTGGGAACTCAAACCTGACGTAGCCCAGAGGAAAAGAAGGTCCAGGTACTCACCATTCTGACGTAGCCCCAGGCATAACCCTGGGGGTTGTGGAAGGAGGCGATGGCCGACACTTGAGTAGCCTCAGACGGGGAGTACCCCCACCCGATACTGCCACAGAACCACCTGTCGGAGGCGCAGCAGAAGGTTGGGTCAGCAAAGGTCATCATCAGCCATGTGAAAATCAACCGAATATATTCTAGTCAAAATCAAATGACGCCAAACAATGACAGCATTACTCCACCCCCACCCACCTACACCAACACCCACGTACACCATCGTTACCCACGTACACCGCCAACATCACCCACCTATAGACACACATCTCCGCCTCGCACCTACCCACCTCGCATTCTTCTCCTTCTTGTGGATGACGATGGAGCGGCCCATGATGGACGTCGACCCGAAGAGCTGCAGGTTGGTGTCGTTGTAGAAGCCTCGCTTCCAGTTCAGGCCCTCCAGCGTGCCGTACTTGCCAGCCAGGTCGCCCATCTCGTACAGGTCGTCGGTTCCTTGTGTAGGAGGAGGCGACTCCGATGGGGTCACGTTGAGGGGGTTGTAGTGCCCTAGTGTGGTGCCGGCAGCGCACGGGAACTCCAGTTCGTCCTCAATAGGTACCTGGAGGAGGGTGAAGAGCAGAGGAAGGTGGGTTTTTTTTTTGTAAGGAGCTACGTGGAAGGGAGGATAATGGACTTAAATCGCTTTTAGGGACAAGGAAGGCGTGTGTTGTGATGGAGGGATGGAAGGATAAGGTAGGCGTGTGTTGTGATGGAGGGTTGGAAGGGTAAGGAAGGCGTGTGTTGTGATGGATCGTTGGAAGGATAAGGAAGGCGTGTGTTGTGATGGAGGGTTGGAAGGGTAAGGAAGGCGTGTGTTGTGATGGAGGGTATAGGAGTAGAAGGAGGGAGTGTGTTGTGATGGAGGGTATAGGAGTAGAAGGAGGGAGTGTGATGGATATATTGGGGAATCAGAGGCTGGAGTAAGATGAGGTACCATACCTCTATAGACTTATGAAGAAATACCTTTCCTATATGTTGTCGTACTCGACCTTTTAAAGGAGTAATGTGTAAACCTCGCTATCACTCGACCTCCACGGCTTAATCTCTATCACTCGACCTCCAGGGGGTCTTCACTTCATGCCTCTCAAGTACTCGACCTCCACAGGTTAATGTCTATACCTCAACAGCATTTGACCTTCAGATACGCAAGTAAACTAGAGGAAAAATACTTAAGTAAACCCCCAAAATACGTAAGTAAACAGGAGAAAATACTTCAGTAAACAGGAAGAAATACTGAAGTAAACCACAGCAAAAATACGTAAGTATAAGGAAAAAATACTTAAGTAAACCACAAGAAAAATACATAAGTAAACAGAGTAAAACACCAAAGTAAAACCACAGATAAAAGTGACACAAGTAAACCTCAGAAAAAATAGTAAGTAAACTCGAGGTAAACTCACCATGTGGACGTGGTATCCATTAGCGATGCCAGTTAACCCTCGGAGGTCGACCTCGCTGTTGGTCAGGTCGTACTCAGACTCCTGGATGAATTCGACCTTGCCCTCCACGTTTCCCGCTCCCCGCGTGGCGTGCCACTTGCTGGCCACTCCCTTGTGACGGAAGCGGCGGTAGATCCTGGGCACCAAGCGAGATGGAGGAGTGAGGATGGAGGGGAAAATTGTGATGGAGGTACAGGGGAAGGAGACTGGAAGCTGATGTAAGTAGATGGAACGGTGCTTACATCTCTATAGACACAGACAGACAGACATGAGATGGGGGCCCCTAATACACACATTAATACACGAGTGTAGATCTCCCTATAAGACTATATGCTATATACTCTCTATAACACTATATGCAAAAATTTACACCTTCAAGGATGATATAGAAACACGGACATACTCTCTTCCTATATCATATACGATCGTGTCAACACCCAAGGGCCTAGTCATGACTGATATAAGAATGAGAATATAGACGAGTAGAGAGAGAGAGAGAGAGAGAGAGAGAGAGAGAGAGAGAGAGAGAGAGAGAGAGAGAGAGAGAGAGAGAGAGAGAGAGGGGACGTGGGCAGGACGGACACGAAGAAATCTAAACCTGTAGCTTTAAGTCTTGGAAACTTTTAAATATTCGCAGGTAGATCGGCACCTTATCTCCCCGCTCCCTCCCTCCTTCTCTCCCTTTTACCCTCCCTCTCCCTCTCTCTCTCTCTCTCTCTCTCTCCCTCCCCCTCAGCGCCACGTACCCTGAGCAGGCCATCCGGTCACCCCTGTGCTTGGGGGCGTGGTCGTCGTGGATGACGACGGAGTGGCCCAGGATGGTGTTGGGGCCTGAGAGCGGCAGGTTGGTGTCGGTTATGATGCTCTGTGTGGCGGCCACGCCCCTCACCGTCCCGGACACCTTCAGCCTGCCATGACGGGTGGCCAGGTCCCCCACCAGACACCTGCTGGAGACGTCCTCGCTGCAGCTACGGTACACGCTCTCCTCCGAGCTCACCTGACGCACACACAGGCAGAGAGGGTTACACAGAGTTACATAGACACACACACACACACACACACACACACACACAGAGTGTTACACAGAGTTACATAGACACACACACACACACACACACACACAGAGTGTTACACAGAGTTACATAGACACACACACAGAGTGTTACACAGAGTTACATAGACACACACACATACACACACAGAGTGTTACACAGACACACACAAACACACCCACACACAAGGAATTACAGAGTTACATAGATACATAGGCCACAGAAAGTTACACACACACACACACACACACACACACACAAGGAATTACAGAGTTACATACATACATAGGCCACAGAATGTTACACATACACACACACACGAAGGAATTACAAATTACTATAATAACATGTTACTGTCTTATTGTCTGGGTGATGATCATGTTTACGAAGGGCAGTGATGTTGAGAACGAAGACAAGATGGTGAGCTTCGGGTTTTTTACAACGAGTGGGAGGTAAATGGTACAGTATGGTCGAAGCCTACACCACGGATTATATATATTTCACCTTTAAGTATGTCTCTTAGTCACCCTTCCAATGTAAAGGTTGTGTGTTTGGTGAGTAACATACAACTTGCGAGTTCAGGGTCGTGATTCGATCCTGAGAACAGGGAATGGTGGAAAGAGGTTCGATACTAAGCAGTGGGTAGAATAAAGTGTGTGTGTGTGTGTGTGTGTGTGTGTGTGTGTGTGTGTGTGAGTGTGTGTGTGTGTGTGTGTGTGTGTGTGTGTGTGTGGTATAAGAGCCTGACAGTATGACCTCTTCCATCCCACAAGGGGACCACAACCACAACTCGTACCTTGTAAGGGTTATAGCGATCTCCCGCCGAGACGCATCTCATGGTCCAATTGTAGAAGTCTTTCCCTGGGACGTGGTCGTGTATGTGCCAGCGGTGGTCGCCCTGTGTCGTTCTTGCTGCCGTCCGAGTACACCATGTACGACACCAGGACCTGGGTGTCGGCCAGGTAGTCGTCGGCGTCCTGCTCGAAGACTATCTCGCCCACCAGAGGGTACCTGAAGGTGACGACGGCGTGCATCTGCGGCACGGTCGGTCGCAGGTTGGAGCAGATCCAGCGGTCACCTGATGTCTTGTGGATGACCAGACTGCGGCTCATGACGGACCTGGGACCCAGGAGAGGCAGGTTGTGGTCTGTGACCGTGGCAGAGACCTCGTCCAGACCCGTCAGGAGGCCATGTTTGCCGCTCAGGTCCCCGAGTTCGTACTGGTCGTGTGCCCCAAGACCTGCCTCAGGGGAGGTGGTCTTGTCGACCTCGTAAGGATTGTAGTGGCCCTTGGTAGCCCCACAGGGGAAGTCCCCAGGTCTTCTTGGGGGCTTGGCAGGTAGCTCGTGTACGTGGAAGCCTCCCGCTTGACCACCCAGGCCCTTCAGGTCCAACGTGAGGTCCGTGGGGGTGAATATGGACGCCTGGTCCACCCGCACCTCCCCACGCACCCCGTTCGAGTTGAAGATGGCGCGGGCAGACTTGGGCTTGATTTCGCGAAGTTTGGCGCACGCCCACAGGTGGTCTGGGTGGAGGGTGCCCATCACGGCTAAATAAAGCTTTCGCGGACCTGAGAGGTTCGGCAGGACCATCTTGGTGCTGGAGTACAACTTGCGGGAGAAGCGGGACCTGCGAAGATCACCCCCCAATAGAACCAGGATTTAATATAAGTGTCTTTAATGGTCTGCTCTTACAGACCATACCAGATTCTTGGTATCTTATTGTTCTACATACCAAATTCATGCTCCCCTCTCTCTCTGTGGAGACTAGGTTCAAACTCTCATGTTACTGTACATGGTCTTTAACCCCTCCCCTTACACCCCACCCACTCCCCTCCCTGCACGGACCCTACTGACCTGCGCGAGCCGACCTTGAGCAGGCCATGGGAGTTGGTCAGATCTCCGAGGGGACACTTCCCGTCTTCGCATCGTTCTCGACCCTCAGGGTCATATATCCGGCTCAGGAAGTTGCACGAAGGACGATCCTCTGTGGGTTAAAATAAACAGGAATTAAGGACAAGGATTTGTGGTCCTGATCAGGGGGAATCAGGGATTTGTAAATGACGTTTAAGCCCTCTGTGGGACAAAACGATCAGGGATTAGGGATCTGGGATGAGGTTCAGGGGACTGGACATCCGCAAAGGATGAGGGGCTGAGTTAATGGGGAACTGTCAAGTACATTCACATACACAGAGCATCGAGAAACACTACACTATATTCATGAACTCACAATTGCTCACAAATGCACTCAGATCAGAGGGAAGGCATGATAACCATCACCCACTCACTCGTTCTCTCACTCTGGCGTCAACCAGCAGGTGGGAGAGTGCGCCTCCGTCAACACACATCAAAAGAAGAACCTTCGATTGTTTCATCACGTAAACATGCTCCCTTCGATGCTGTTGTCGCAACCAAATTGACCCGGGGAATTCGAACAGCAGTTCAGTGCACTGCCTGAGCATACATTTTCACGTACGTGCGTTACCTTTCGAAGCCAAATGAAGCTAGGCAGGCTCTCGTGAGTGTAAATCTCTACGCCCCACAGCAAGCAAAGTGAGTAAGCCATAATCACCAGACCACAACTTTCTCGAGACGGGTTCTCACGAGAGAGCGTCCAAAATGCCCCACCCATTGTTTACACTCAGCCTCATCCACCTCCCGCCTCGCCAGCTCCCTCGTCTGGGGGGGGGGGGGTTCCTTCCCATCACCGGTGATGACCCTAAGTAGGGACTCAAACTAGTTTTGTCATGAAGCACATACGCAATATTTCACCGCGGGGTCCCTGTAACCCATGGTTGAACTATGGTTTATCTAACGCTGGCGTCATCAAAGCGTGGCACACACACACACACACACACACACACACACACACACGCACGCAAACAATTTCCGCTGCTCTCCACCACACCCGCCACACGCACCTACGACTCTCGCCCGCCCCCCCGACCTATCGTTGACGTCAGGCTGGTCGCCATGTCGACCAGCCTGACGTCTCCTCCTCCCTCCCCGCCAGGCCTGCCTGACGGGGCCCTTCCTTGTTGGACTCCTGCAGGACACGTCGACCAAGGGCCTCTCCCTTAGTCGTCTGTAGACCGCTAACATTCCATCGTGGGATCTTGTATCTCGCCACACTGTATCATTCTTAATCAAACTTTCCCTCGATCACTGATTCCTTCTGGAAGATATACGATTGTGGTGATAAGAGATTAGATATTGAAGACCGCGTTATGCCAGTCTTTCGTAGAACGCGTATGACGTTCATAGCGAAACTCATACATCAAAACCCTAATCATAACTACGAAATGTTCCTATTTCAAACGACTTTCTTTCCAATTTTCACTTAGATACACACATATGAATGGTATATATATATATATATATATATATATATATATATATATATATATATATATATATATATATATATATATATATATATAAAAGGACGCATGTTGATGGATTTATTAGTTTAACAATTACGGAACAGCTGTTCAACTTGGGTACATTCCACACGAATAGATCATAACGAAAAGAATAGACATATTACACGAGACATTCTGAACAAGGTCTTTTTGATGTGTATGATGATGACGGAGGGAGTTAGAGGGACGGTCACACACAAGACCTGAAGGAGATGTTTACTTAATCACTCATCTTAACGAAGACGTGAGTGAGTTGAGGATGTGGACGAGTGAACCTAGAAAGCCTACACGCACCTAGACTCACATACACCCTTCACGCCCGCAGTGTAAATACTATGAGTAAATCTATCCCAATGGTGAGTAACGTTATGAGTAAATTTATCACAAAGGTGGGTAACGTTATGAGTAAATCTATCCCAATGGTGGGTAACGTTATGAGTAAATCTATCACAATGGTGAGTAACGTTATGAATAAATCTGTCGCAATGGTGAGTAACGTTATGAATAAATCTGTCGTAATGGTGAGTAAAATTATGAGTAAATCCCTCGCAACAGTGAGCAGTCCTTGAGCAAGACGTCGTAACAGAAGGGCGTCGAGTCACTCACGGTATTAACGTGTACCGGACCCCTCCCATCTGTGGCCGTACGACCCCAAGGTCTCCACTGACCTTAACATGACGCGCAGTTTTAAGGTCATACGTCACGCCTGCGGGGAGATAGAGTGAAAGAAAACGGGGGCGAATATGACCTTCCTTCCTTCCTTCCTTCATTCCTTCCTGGGTGGTTACACAGAATAGAAAGAAAAGGGAGATGGAACAATTGGGCTGTGTTCAATGGGGACTCGCCACTTTCCTAATCCCCTATGGCGGTAACAGGTGAGCTCAGGGGCAGCTAGACTTGACGACACTGGTGTTCAAGACTGGAGTAATGACCAGGAGGTACTTACCCATGCCATCAATACATACCCTTCCCCTTGAAGGGTGAGGACCTGCCTTCGTAATCATTCCCCCATCGACCCTAACCCCCACGCCCACACTACCCTAACTCTCCAGCAATGTATATATATATATATATATATATATATATATATATATATATATATATATATATATATATGAATACCTTTGACGAAACTGATCTCAGCTTTGGGTAAAGACGAGGCACTTAACCCCTGCTGACCGTAATTCCTGAATGTCTATCAACACAGGTGCGATATTCATCTCAAAATTCGTTTTACTTGATGTCGTTTGACGATTGAAATTCGTCCATTCATGTCGGAGTCTGTCGACATGACACTTATTCACGGTCGAGGCTCAGGATGTCCACCTCTCTCTCTCTCTCTCTCTCTCTCTCTCTCTCTCTCTCTCTCTCTCTCTCTCTCTCTCCAACTTACAATCAACGCAATCAACTCGGACGTAACAAAGGCGTCAAGACTGCGTCGCAACGCTTCACCGCCAGGCTCGAACCCAGGACGTTCCCACACATACACACACACACACACGCACACACGCGACTCGTAGATGCATTCAATTAAAGCGAGTTTCCCACCGTTTTCAGGTCATGCACCCTCTCTCTCTCTCTCTCTCTCTCTCTCTCTCTCTCTCTCTCTCTCTCTCTCTCTCTCTCTCTCTCTCTCTCAAGCCCTTGTGAACCTGGGTACATTAGCCATCGGCCAAACCACAAACGCCAACAGCTTTTGAGGATTTACAAACCAGCGAGTGTGTGTGTGTGTGTGTGTGTGTGTGTGTGTGTGTGTGTGTGTGTGTGTGTGTGTGTGTGTGTGTGTGTGTGTCGCAAACACCACTGACCTACCAGCGTTCGGAACGAGACCAAAATCACGACACGATGTTGTTGTGAGCTACGTTCAGCCCCGTCTATTTCAGCATCACTCAGACCCGAACCACAGAGCACTGTAAGACTGATTCGTTCTTGATCTATTCACTAAAAATAGAGACTGTGTCGTGCCGTCGTAACCCACACTCAAACGGTGGATTCTTTGACAATGTTCGTGTATGGAAGGGGGGGGGGGGCGCAAGGAAGCTTCGAAGGTATTATAGACACGAAAATAGGCGTCGGGACCCATCCTATTGTTCGTGAAAGGGGACGAATAACTGACAAACGAATCACACACTTTTGAAGCACTGAATCCCCCCCAGATGAACCAGTTTGTGAGACAGGCTAATTGCAATAAGACCCTGCTTTAACTCCACCTCATTACAGAGGACAATTCCTTTCCCCCTTTTCTTGATGTAAAACTTTTATTGATAACAATCCATCATCATTTGCAAGATTCCCTTCAACGTTTCATCATTATTCCCACAAGTTGGCATGTGGTTAGTGCAATCTTTGGCCAAGGTAGTCAAACTAGTGTCACTGCATACATTAGGTCAATATACCTCTTAAGGATAAATTTACGACGAGAGGGACAGGATAATGGACAAAGATACAGAGGATCCGACAGGGGCACCAACGTTTAAACGGAGCTCCGACAGGGGCACCAACGTTTAAACGAAGACCCTGACAGAGGATCTAACGTTTATATGGAGACCTCGACAGAGGATCCAACGTTTAAACGCAGACTCCGACAGGGGAACAATCATTCAAACGAAGACCCCGACAGAGGATCTAACACTTAAACAGAGACCCCGACAGGGGAACCAACGTTTAAATGAAGACCCCCGACAGAGGACCCAACATTCAAACGAAGACCCTGACAGAGGATCCAACATTTAAACGAAGACCCCGACAGGGGAAACAACGTTTAAACTGAAACTCCGACAGAGGATCCACCACTACACGAAGACCCCCCTCCCGACAGGGGAACCCACCATTTCACACGGAGGAGCCCGACAGGGGAGGCGTCTCTTACCTTGCTCGTCAAGGATGTCGGTGATGAAGATAGACCAGTTGTGTTCACCCGTGACCGGGTCATCGTCGGCAGTGTTGAAGACGTCCGAGAAGAGGATGGTCTGTGTGCCCTTCGTCTCCCCTACGTCGCTGGCCACGCCCACGTCCCACGCCCACGTCCTCAGCCAGATGGACCCGCCGATGGGGCTCAGGAACTTGGACTCGTATGTTCTCTCGCCGCCCACCCCCTGTCTCAGGGGGGGAGGGAAAACGGAACGTTTAAGGGGGGATTTATAATGTCTGGGGGCAATGGTGTCATCAGAATAGTGGCTCGGACAATCAGAACAGGTAGGTACTCAGGGGCGAGCTATCAGAAGCTCCTGTCCTTTTGAGCAATCAGGATAAGGGAGTGAGAGACACTGGCCAATTTTTTTTTTATTGTCTGTTTTCATAAGGCTAATCTAGAATCTACAGATCGATAAACAAAAGGTATTTTAAGGCACCGTTAGAGAAATTCCACGGGGGAAATATGATGGGTATATAATCTCTCTCTCTCTCTCTCTCTCTCTCTCTCTCTCTCTCTCTCTCTCTCTCTCTCTCTCTCTCTCTCTCTCTCCCTACCCTTACCCGTTCCTCCCTTACGTCTAAACACTCTCACTGGCTCCATCTTACCTCATTATTCACATAGTTACTCACGTGGAGGTTAGAACAGGTGGTCCTCTTGCCCGATATCCTGAGGGAGCGGCTCCAGATGGAGTCGTCGCCGACCAGGTCCAGCTGGTCCGTCTCGAACCTGGCCGAGGCATTCTGCGGCAACGTCAACTTGCCGAAGAGACGCGACAGATCCCACTTTCTACAATGAATATACACCCATTTTTCTATAGTCAATACTCTAAATCTATTACCCACTTTCTGTAATGAATTTGCACCCGTTTTCTATGATTTTATATGATACACTGAAGAAAACTGTGATTTCCTTTGTACTCACTTGGAGCCCAGCTCGGAGGTGGAGCAGCGTCTCTTGATGTCGTACCGCACTGGCCACTCATGGATGGCCCAGCTGTACTCCTCGGGCTCCTCTACGGCCAGGCTGGTGCCGGCGATCTCCACGTCGATCTCCACGGTGACATTGGTGCCCGGGCCACCCCAGGAGAAGGTGGCATTACCCCGCAGGCCTCCCCAGGAGAAGGTCGAGTACAGGAGAACGGACGACGTGGCCTCCGTGCCAGCTATCGGAAGAAAAGGGAAAATATGGTCTTAATTACCATTTAAACGATATATGAATACTTACATATACTATATATATATATATATATATATATATATATATATATATATATATATATATATATATATATACATACAATACAAATCGTGAGTTTCGAATAAATGGCAACAATTGCGCCAGGCTGGGGGCGGGGCGCCACAGTGACGTCACAAGCAATGCCTTCCTCCCGCCAAAACTAGACAGTTGTCATGTCTGGCAAGATTGTGTCGCAATTCCCCCATCTAAAATGATTTATTTTGACATTTTCGACCCCAGAATCACCCTGAACTTCCCTTTCAACAACAGAGGAGATACATGCACCACCAGACATATATCTTACAATTACCTTATAGGTTAGATTGTACAGAATCAAGAACTAATACATTTTAGCATTCTTATACATCAATGTTGCTAAAGTTTGAGAAATATGACATTTAATGAACTTAAATACGAAATTATATGGATGTGTCTAACTACACTACAGTCATTTAACGAACCTTGTACATACGGACCTTTAAACACTGCCATTTAAATACGAGCCTTTAAAGCCAATCACGCAAACGCGAACTTAAAATTCGTCCATCTAACTCCGTCATCCACTAAAAAGCCATTTAAATCCTATATCTAAGCATTAACCTCCTTACTGCGAAATATCAACTCATAAGTTTAAAATGTTATTTAAACACTAGCAATTAAAGTTTGTCAGTTAAATGAAAAAAAATAAAGCAATACATCATCAAAATTCGAACTTTTCAATTTGTCAATTCAACACTTCCTTTAAATCACCAAACAACCGCGAAATTTTAAACTCTCTATTTAAACTATTTAAACTTTCATTAAAGCGACAAATTTCAAAGTCAGTTAATTTGACTATCCTTCAAACTCTATTCTTTTAACTTTAACCTTTAAAAGGTAAGTTAAAAGCTGTCGTGAACTAAGTATAACCTTTGAATTACATTATTCAAATTCAAAATTATAAACTGCATTAAACTTTTGTCCTTTACCGCGAAATTTTAAATTCCGCCAATGATAAAAGCCCATTTAACTGCGCCGCTCTGCCATTTAAACCCATTCATTCCAACTCCCTTTAAACTCTTTGTTTACTACGCGCTCTCTCATTCATAAGTCATCTAGATCGCCTTAGTGATACTCCATTCATAAAAGTAATTAATGTAATTTCATTTAGACTTAATATTGCTTTTCTTAAGAAGTGAATATTTTATTCCCTTTATTACTTAATGTTAAAATGTTTGTTAGGAAGGAGTTACTGTTGCCTTTGTCTGTTAACAGTGCTATACTGTTACCTCTCTTGAATAACGGAGATAAGTGAAGGGATGGGGGGAAAGGTCTAATGACTTACGAAATACTGAAGTGATTATTTATCAATATGAATAAAGTTGTCTACTGTAATTGGGAGAGGACTGAGGATATCGAGTGGAGATTTTAATCAGATAACAATGCGAAAGGATATTAGGAAATATCTTTTAATTAACGGGATAACTGACAATCAAAATCCGCCGTTACCATATATATATATATATATATATATATATATATATATATATATATATATATATATATATATATATATATATATATATATATGTGTGTGTGTGTGTGTGTGTGTGTGTATATGGGTGGGTTGGGCCATTCTTTCGTCTGTTTCCCTGCGCTACCTTGCTAACGCGGGAGACAGCTACTAAGTATAATAAAAAACATAATATAATATAAACACACACACACACACACACACACACACACACACACACACACACACACACACACACATATATATATATATATATATATATATATATATATATATATATATATATATATATATATATATATATATATTCATACATATTCGCCATTTCCCGCATTAACAAGGTAGTGTTAAGAACAGGGGACTGAGCCTAAGAGGAAAAATCCTCACTTGGCCCCCTTCTCTGTTCCCTCTTTTGGAAAATTAAAAATCGGGAGGGGAGGATTTCCAGCCCCCCGCTCTATCCCCTTTTAGTCGCCTTCTACGACACGCAGGGAATACGTGGACAGCATTCTTTCTCTCATATATATATATATATATATATATATATATATATATATATATATATATATATATATATATATACATATATATATATATATGGAAAGGTGTGTGGGGCCTGGATGTGGAAAGGGAGCTGTGGTTTCGGTGCATTACACATTACAGCTAGAGACGGGGTGTGAACCCCTCGCTGGAAGGGGGTGGGGGGGGGGAATATGGATATGTACATTATATATGTATATGCCTGTGTATGCATATGCATGTATACTTTGAAATGTATATGTATGTATACGTGCGTGTGTGTGGGCGTTCATGTATATACATGTGTACGTGGGTGGGTTTGGGCCATTCCTCGTCTGTTTGCTTGCGCTACCTTGCTAACGCGGGAGACGGCGGTTAAGTATAATAAATCTACATGCATATAATTAATGCCTCCCCACGACACGTCAGTGGGATAAGCAATAACTCATTTACTCACGAACGTCTACAATTTAACAGCTTAAATAAACAGAAACCAGCACTCAATTCACATCATTAATTGGCCCTAGCTTTAACAAACTGCCTGCGGTCGTTTCGACCCAACAGGCGCCTTGAATTACTTAACGACCTCGTCACGAGTCCGTTGTCCAATTACATTAGCATGGGAAACGTACTAACATTACCTGATTTGCATAATGGTCCGGAGACGTAAAAAAAAAAAAAAAAAAAATTGACTGATGACTTCCTCACTCCATCATGTAAACTTACGACACTTGGGTTATGACAGCAACATATACATCTTTTAAAAGTGATTCCATTATTATTATCAATAATTCAGATATTCTTAAGTTTCATCGATTTGCTACGCCCCGGCAATATATATATATATATATATATATATATATATATATATATATATATATATATATATATATATATATATATATATATATATATATATATAAGTAAATATGATATGTAATAAATCATTCAACTTGATTCCGTTGTATATTTCGTGGGTCGAGGTGAACTTTTGAAAGACGTTTGTCAAGCGTGGCTCACTACCTACCCCGCGTTGAAGTCTCCTCTCACTCTTGACTCCCCGCTTATATATATATATATATATATATATATATATATATATATATATATATATATATATATATATATATATATATATGATAAATATGATATGTAATAAGTAATTTAGCTTGATTCCAAGATATATTTCGTTGATCGAGGTGAACTTTTGAAAGACGTGTTTGATCACTACCTACTCCGTGTTGAAGTCTCCACTCACTCCCTCGACCCAACGCCTGAGTGAACCCACGTAAATTGGTGGGGTGGAAAGTGTGTGCGTGTGCGTGTGTGTGTGTGTGTGTGTGTGTGTGTGTGTGTGTGTGTGTAGTAAAGCCAAACCCACCTATGGACTTCAGAGAAGGTGGTCAAATTGGTCAAAAACAGAGTTTAAAGGAGTGTTTAACCTAATGCTTAAATACATCACCAAGGCCACACAAGAGCAAGCAGGCGTCCCAAACCACCACACTAACCCACATTACCTGTATTAAGGTTAACGATCCATCACGCCAACACAATAACAAAGTCATGTGGGGGGGTACATCTTTCTAATGTCGCCAGCCTAGTTAAGTGGCAATTAAAAAGGCAACAGTGAGCTTTCTACTGAGCATTCATGGCCATATACAGAAGCTACTAGTACCCCTATGCTTTAACTCTCTCTCTCTCTCTCTCTCTCTCTCTCTCTCTCTCTCTCTCTCTCTCTCTCTCTCTCTCTCTCTCCTCGACGTTTTCTATAAAAGAGTAATATGCGCACTGAAGTGCAATTCTAAGTACACGAGAATATACCTCAGAGGCTGCAACCAAGAACTGGTCTATCTACAGATGTCGCAAGTTGCAATTGCACCGGAAAGAAATATATTGAGAAAAAAAGGTTGATATAACAACTTAATTTCGCACACTGGGAAAGGTTCACTTTAGCCTCTGCTTCCACATGGTATCTCCTGTGTTTACCCCGTCTGCCTTGCGTTGTGTTGCGTCTGCCTTGTGTCGTCTTGCGTCTGCCTTGTGTCGTCTTGCGTCTGCGTTACGTTGTCTTGCGTCTGCCTTGCGTCGTCTTGCGTCTGCCTTGTGTTGTCTTGCGTCTGCCTTGCGTTGTGTTGCGTCTGCCTAGCGTCGTCTTGCGTCTGCCTTGCCTCCACCTTGAGTCTGCCTTGCGTCCGCCTTGCGTCTGTCTTGCGTCCTCTTGGACAACCCGCGTCGTACGTAATTCCCCCCACACCCCATCACAACGTACGAATCCTCCAATCGCCACCCAACGATGCGTCCCAGACCGTAACTGCCGACCCATAATAGTGATGGAATGGTGTCGTTTGCCTTGTCAGTGTACCGGACTGGAGTCCAGACTTTCCCTGCAAGGGCTGATGAGGCGAAATTTCCCAAGCTTTCGCCTCAAAACAGCTACTTTCCCTTCAGCCACAAACCCACTACATGTCTACACCCTACAGGATCACACCCTAAACCCGTCCTGACACCCTACACCCCAAGCTACTGTATACAAGAATACAATTGAATACATCTCAAATGTCGTCTTGTCGATTTCAACACCCAGCACTTCACTTAGGGTCTACTATACAGAGGTCTGGCCCTCAAGGACAGACTCCTAGGTTTCAAACTGTTACTATAACCTGTTTAATTTCATACCAATGGTTTGGGTGAGTCAGATGACGACATGGAATTAGTGTAATGTTCCTAAATTTCTTGTACGATCGAGACTATAATCCCTATAGCAATCCCTGAAAGATCTAAAAACCTCAATTTGAAACTATCAAAATCAAAATATACAGCGGAAGACAAGCTACACTGGCAATCAGGGCAATTCTTTTAATTGCAAGTAAATTTGCAATCATATTCAAATTAGTAAATACGAACAGCAAAACATGAAGTACTTATATACCCTTTAAAGCTGCTGTTTACATGATCATTGAGCATTAATCTATCTCATATCGCAATCACTTGCGACCGTGGAGGGAAGTATTGCACTGCAATCAAACATTACATCATGACTATCGAAGGATCTGCCTTCACATACGATAGCAATGACGTACGTATGTGGAAAGGATGGGAAATCAAATGAGAGTCTAACGTCAGAGAACGGCAAAGAATGGTCATGCGAGTGTAAACAACATGGATCACAGCTGGATATCAAATGAGCGTCTGGAGACAGATGGTTCCAGGCAGAGGTCAAGCGAATGTCTCTAGTCATTGTACGAATACAATTAAAAAAAAAAAAATACCTGGAGTGGGTGAAAGTTTCCAGTGGAACATGGAACTGGGGTGACATCTATTGCCTTCCACCACTGGACAGATTGTTTGCCCTTGGCCTGTGGTAACATGCAACGTTGGTAACCCTTCCTCCTTCAGGTATGACTTGTGTAAACAATGTCTACGTCACGTCCAGCAAGCTCAGTCGGCGGCCCAAGGGCTTCTCCATCTACATGATGACTTGCAAAAGGCGTCTCCATCTCTCTGCTGACCTACAGATGGCGTCTCCATCACTGCGATGACACGCATAAGGCTTCTCCATCTCGCTGCTGAGGCAGAGAAAGCGTTTCCACTTCCATCTCTCTGGTGACACAGAGAAGGCGTCTCCATCCCTATGGTGCCATAAAGAAGGAGTCTCCTTATCTCCAATAACAAACAGAAGGCGACTCCGCCTCTCTAGCGACATATAGAAGGTGTCTCCATCACTCTGGTGCCATATAGAAGGATTCTACCTTTCTCTGGTGACATGTGGAAGGCGCCTCCATCTATCTGGTAACATAAAGAGGGTGTCCACGACAAGGTGATCCTTGCCCAACAGTCTATACTCCCAGACAACGAAGAAAACGAACTCTTAATCCAAGACAAGAAAGGAAAATGGACTCTCTACTTGAAGACAAGGAGAGAATCTGACCATTGCAAGATGTGGCGGGAAACGTGCTCTCTTTTTCCCCTCCCAGTAAAACGCGACCAGATGACGCAGTAACCCACCACCAAGCACGCACAACCACACCGCTGACACAGGAGGCACAACACTGCCCCAGCCACTCAGCAACAGAGAGCCAAGCGGCCGTGGAAACCCTAGTGATATCTCCAGACGCCGAGGGCGGTACAAAACCAACTTCCAGAGAACAACAAACGCACTACCTCAGGCTTGGCGACCCTTCTTGTGAGAGAACCAACTTCCTGGCTACTACCTTTCCCAGCGCCAGATATATGACCAGAAAGGAGTAACTTTATCCCTCGAAAACAGCCCAACTCACCTCACCGTTACCTACCTTCCGTTACGCTAAAATAGGTCAGTCCCCGTTCCCTTTCGCTGCGCTCGGAAAACACACACACACACACATAAACACACGCACACACACACACACACACACACACACACACACACACACATATATATATATATATATATATATATATATATATATATATATATATATATATATATATAACGAAATTCCCTCAAATTTTCTCTTCTCTGTCATTGAAGCATTTTTATCTGTGATGGCTGAGTTGCTATGGTTTGAAAAGAGAATGGAAGACGTTGAAACAACATATGTCGTGTCGTTTAAACTAGATACGTCGTGTTTTGTAAAGTAAAACCAGGTCAAGCCAACACATGACCTCACCTCAAGATGACACCGCAAGATTCCGTGGCTCCTAGATCCCCGACTGCCAAAGTAATTAATGCAAGATATAGCATGGCAACGGAGGGAGGCGTGTATGGCAACGGAGGGAGGCGTGTATGGCAACGGAGGGAGGCGAGTATGGCCAAGGAGGGAGGCGAGTATGGCGCGTGGCAAGAGTGATGGCGAGTTGAGATTTAATGGTATGGGATCGAGATGTGGTGGTAACTGTGGTAGGTGTGGTGGTAGCTTTGGTAGGTGTGGTGGTAGATGTGGTAGTAGCTGTGATAGGTGTGGTGGTAGCTGTGGTAAGTGTGGTGGTAGCTGTGATAGGTGTGGTGGTAGCTGTGGTAGGTGTGGTGGTAGATGTGGTGGTAGCTGTGAGAGGTGTGGTGGTAGCTGTGGTAGTGGTGGTAGTGGTGGTATGGGGCCTTGATTCAGACCATCTCCTCCCGATCCTGCTTCTAGCCAGCCAGGCGGGCGAGCGGGCGGGGTCCCAAGGCCAACAGGTGCTAACGGGGATATCATGAAATGGGATGCAGGACGGAGGGAGGGAGGGATACCACAACATGGGATACAGACCATGATGTGGCCACGTCCCAACCAACAGAACCTGGGGGCGTTGGCATGACCAGGTGTATAGCACACACACACACACACACACACAGATCCTGGGGGGGTGACCTGACCAGGCGTGTCGCATCCCCTAGATTCCGGGGGGAGACGTGACCAGGCGCCTCCTATCCCAACTCTGGGAGAGACGTGACCAAAGGGCGTCCCACCCTTAGGGTCCTGAGAAAGATGGCTGACCCGGTGCATCAACAATAGATAGGTGATCACACGGATATATTCCAGCCATCGTCTCATGACGCCATGCAATCTCACATGCATAGAGCCACTGCATGACAACATGTTTGTGTGTGTGTGTGCTATAAGGATGAAAATCAAACCATGATCCTGGCTGGCGTTAGACCTTATACACCCCTTGGCTGATGTGTCCCTCCTGCACGCAGGTTTAAATCATTTTCACACAATTGTGTTGTTTGTTCCGTTTTCTGGACGTCAAGAATTGCATTAGTTTCTTTATTTTGTTGGTTGCAATCCTCTCTCTGTGTGTCCACGACAGTTCATCATTCCGGCTCTTAAGAATGTCTATGGGCTGATAAGTCTTCCAAAACATTGACCTAATTTTCCTTTTAGTATCGTGTACTTCTGAAAACGGTCACACACACACACACACACACACACACACACACACACACAGACGTGCCCCAGGACCCATTTCTGGAAAGGTATGCTGGAGTTATTCCAGGACACCTTTTCCAGGTCCTCCTGCAGCTTCTGCCTCACTATATATATATATATATATATATATATATATATATATATATATATATATATATATATATGTGTGTGTGTGTGTGTGTGTGTGTGTGTGTGTGTGTGTTGATCACGGGCACTACCGGGTACACAACTCAAGTCTGGTGTGGTGAACGTGATATAAACGTAAGTTAGGAAGATATCCAATGGTATCTCTCTGTTAAATTTGGTCTTAATAGTCATCTTTTACACCTGTAGTCTTACAAAATATGAACTACTTCGAACGAGCTACAGTCAGACATTGAGGAACGTGTCGTATGAGTACAGAACACAGGTGTTTTATATATATATATATATATATATATATATATATATATATATATATATATATATATATATATATATATATATTACTGCCAATGGTAAGGCTATATCAAACCACGTAGCATTCTCTGAGAGACAATGGGGTTAAAATGAAGCAACATTAACGAAAACTAATTCTACTACTTGATGATTACCATGATCAATCTATTGAACATTATGGTAACATATGCTTTGTTCTACATCGCTGTTCTTCTGTGACAAATTACCGATCTAATTTTCATTTCCTCGTATGAACATTCTTACATTATCATCTTAAATTGCCCTTTTAATTACTGCTACAGCGTAAACTTGACGTAACTATACTGCAAAGTTATCTAGTTTAATTAGTAATGAAGATGAGGACTTCAACAGCCAAAATCAACACAGCCATGTTGTATCACAAATACAATGGACATAATTAGTCCCAAATGAGATTTTGTACACGATTACGAAACAATGGAAGTACATGCATCATGTAATTCTCTTGTGTTCATTATCAAATCTATGAAACGGCCGAATCTAGGAAGTACAGGATGAAATACAGGAAATTCTTTTTTTTCTCCCTCGGTATCCTTGAACGATACCATTTTCCTATTCTATGTACAAATGTCAGACATCAACTATAACACATAATTTATGGCTCTATTCCACACATATCGAGCTGGTTCGCAGACCCAGCCATCAATAGCAGCAGGCAGGTTACTACAAATAAAGGAAAGTTGTCTCAATCAACGCCATCGCACACCTTACTTTACCGTTAAGTGAACAACAGAAGTGTAACTTGCCTGGAAAGGCTGATCCCAGCCAAGACGCTGCCCACAACCCTACCAGCAGGAGTCCTACGGGCTGCCTTCGCCCGTCTGCAGGCCTCATATCTGCTTCTCAAATGTCCTGTAGAACTCCACTTGGTCACATCCCTTTACAATTCACCAAGAGATAAGATAAATCACGTCCGCACTGACATTGCTCACTAGTGACACTCCAGGATGAGTGGCTGAACACAGATACGTTCTTAACTTTCACCACGGGTCCCTCGACAGCACTGCCAGTGGTATGAAGTTTTCTTAAAGATATTCATCATCAGTAAGATAAATAAGACCACATGTAGTTTAAGATCATTAGAATACGGGCTAAAATGCAAGAGAAGATAATGTACCTTCCTCAAATGATCATAAATCATATTAATCTTTGGAAGCGTTTTGAGGTAGTGCTGCCATCTCTTGAGTATATAAAGAACTGAAACATCGTTGCATTTCCCCCGGTCATAACGAATGTCGATATAATTACTTGCTCGACTCCATCCAGTTAATTGAGACAGTGGTCAAATTATATGACAGTAGATGATTTCATGGGTTACCATAAAGCTATTTTACGCAGACAAATAGACGTGTAAATAATCATTCCCGTTGGGGAGTACGAGGCAACCCTACCCAACAGTGAAGGTTAATTAAAGCTCTAGGCTACCCCATGCCACGCAAATACCATAATTTGTCTCTCAAGATTGACCCATTCAAAAGGATCATGAAACCCTATGATAGCGTCGTTGCTTTACTAAAGCCGGGGCCATTATATACTCACGACTCTGCTCCCTGCTTGCTGTTCAGGACGAAGAGATCAAATGCAAACTTGGTCAACAGAATTACCGTAACGCCTTATACCATTCTACACTTGTGTTGTTAAATTGGTGAATTGACAACGTATTTCCCCGATGGCAATATCCCATCTCAGATGCGTGAGATGTATCCTTAATCTACGTACTATAAGTAGTTCCCTAATATAACACTGTCATATAATCCATTCATTGATACTCATCCTGACAGTTCACTTGGTGTATATTGTTATATAACTCATCCTCCGTCGTCTAGTACTAGTTAGCATGTTAATCGGGCTGAGAGAGGATAGTAATTCGTTGTTACAGAGGCAAAGCCTTTAAAAAAGTGAATTCTTGCTTGATACTTATGGATGCCATAGGTCATTCATTCCAGCAATACGAGTACCAAAAATACGTACATGCGGACATACAAACAGCGCCACACAAATACGTGTGCCCGGGTCGTTAAAAGGACAATGGTTAATAGTAATATCTTACATCTTAATATCAGTTACAGTCTTATCTTAGAACCGATGACACGCGTATCTGGAGTGTACTCTACATATGGAGTTCTTAGCAACATACTTTCTGATGCTCTCCCACCGAACATGTCTGTCTCCACCAAAATCTTCCTCCTGGGTCAGTGTGTGAACTCATGCCATCTTCCCCCAAACCAGTTGCTAATCATAAGTGTGGTGGCGCAACGCACGAATCTAAAAGGAAAACTGTGAGTGACAATGCATTCTATGACTCAGAGTAGTTGTCATACGTTCCTTAACTTTCAGTAATTCCACAGTGTTCCTTTCATTCTTTTTTTTAAACGCTTCTGTAGGATTTGAGGGTTATCTACCCAACCTCATCCCTGCATCATCTCTTACTTACGTACTCCTTCTATACTCCATCTATATTTTCTGGTGTTCCATACAATTCTAGTTTTCTTTTTCTTTGCAGCTCTTTACCTATTGTCAGTTCATTTCCCCTCGAATTTCTCATCACTGAGCACAGCCTTGATAGGAATTTTGGTTCTGATTGTCTTCTTACCTTTCTCATTGCTCCATGCTTATTCCTCATCTCTCCCACACATCTCAGCTCAACCTACAATACTTTCCTTAAGTATTTCTCGTGCATCTTCCACCTTCCCTTACAGCTCTCATTTGGAAGATTCTGAAGTCCTGCTTTCATTGTCTTTCCATGCTATTTATCAACCTTTCCATCACAATGTTTTTCATGCATTCTTACTTCCTTATTTCTCATGCTCTTCACCCTGTTGGCAGTTTATTTTACATATGAGATAATCTAACAAACCTGAGAGGATTGGATTGGATTATGGTATTTAGGCTTATAAGCCAAGCACTGGAGCTTCTAAGGCTATTCAACACTAAAAATCTAAGAGGGATGTATGTACTTTCATTCCAGTCCACCATGAACTTCATCCTGCCCAGTACTACACAAGCTCACTTGTCAGGATACAGTCCACTCTTTCCTTGATTCTAACTGTTTCCTTAATTCTAAGTGTTTCCTTGATTCTAACTGTTACTATGAGCAGAGCATTTCTCCTCTATCTATCCTCACTCACTACTTTACATCCTCCCTTTGCTCTACATCACCCCTTTATCTATCCTTGATCACACTATCCAATGACCATCTACCTTCCTGTCACCATTCCCCTTCCAATCAATCTCACTCAAGGTTGGTTAGCTGTTAGGGCTTTAGGCTTATCAACTGCCACAATAATTACAGCCATCAACATCAAGCCACACCTACTGTACAAAAATTCTGTAACACCTTCAGATGTTAAGGATTACTCTAAGACCACATACAATATGCATGTAGCCCTTCAAATTCACTCAAGGCATTCACACTACATGTCCCCATCTGATCAAGAGTTTGATTAAACATCTTATTCTGAGTGTTTTTTCACCACTTGCCATACAACCAAAGGACATAACCATTACAACCACCTTCCAATTGAGCTAAAGGTAAAGTCGTTCTAATGTCTACTGAATATGAACCTGGATTGTAAATCATATGAATATGAGTGCTTTTCATGCAATACTTGGCCAATCAGTCAATGCTATCCATTTTGCAGACTCAAAACATTGAAGAGTATTATCATAATTCTACATTAGGGCACTAGCAGTAGATGTCTTGATATCCAATTGACCTCATATTGAGTTTGATAAAAATAATTTCATATTCAAAGGCAATGAAATATGCATTTCGAATTAAAGATCTGTAGAAGACAGTTTGAATGATTTTCAGCAATTTCTCTATTTCTCTTATCACTGATACTTTGAGAGGGCACTTAATATTCCTACATCTTCCCTTTGGCCACACAGTGTTGCTCTATCAAATATGGAATGTTGCACACTGCAAGACATGAACTAATCAATTCTCCAAAACACTGTCTTCTGCACTGCAGATACAGTTTTCTTGAACATGAACAAATGATAAGCATCTTGCTGAATAAAATATCCACTTTTCATCGTCAACTGACATATGAAGTTAAGTTGGACAATCAACAACACAATTTACGCATGAAGAAAACTGTTGATTTCAAGCATTCAGAGACACTTTTGCCGTGCTGGTTAGATAGCACTCAGAGACAACCATGTGATCATGTGTGTGCTGCACAAAGCATATGCAATTGTTCATGTGTAAGTAGTACATCATCTCTAAATTATTTTACTGAATTTTAGTTTTAACTGATGTCTTTCCGTAAGACATATTCTGTTCCCTCTGTCAGCAGCAGTTTCTCTTCATATATCTTGCAACTAAATCCTAATGAGCAAAAATTTCTTAACACAGCCATGCCCAATTCATAAATGTCTGTGCATTAAGTACAACCTCTATCTATCTTCCCATTTCTTGCCAGCAGAAACATTACCCAACATCTTTGCTCTAGCACACATTTCACAGATCAGATCCACACCTGAAATAAACTAGGTTATCTCTCTCAGGTATTCATAGATTCAACTTATTCATTCTTGGGATTCTGCCTTGATAATCTCATTGAGTCACTCTCCCTTGAATGTGAGAGAATACTTCATTTTTTAGTAATGCTGTTGCTTTCTGCTTGATCAGTTCCCTGCAACCATAATGTAAATGTCATGGCATTTCAGTTTCTGTTCAATACAGCTGGTGCATATATGAACAAAATCCTAGAATTGCCTGCCTCTGCCTCAAGACAATAGCTAACTGTGCACTGAGAAAGGCTGATGTAGTTCATATATCAATAAAATAAGGTCTCTTGGCCAATTTTCTATAACACTATTTGTCCTTAGTTCATTCTGAGCTATCAGTTTCACTTCATTTGCATCACATAGTTATCAATTTCAAATTCATATTCTGAATAAAACCAAAATTATCACAAAGTTTACTTATACGTCCTTTTGTGCAAAAGACAAAAGGATAGATAATATGATAATATCTCAGGGTTTTTAGAGGCTTTAATATATTACAAGCCTTATTGTCCAGAGCTTTTCAAAACAAAATTCTTTTTGAGGTCTTATTTGTATATATTCCAGAATTAGCACAGCTGCAGGAATTCCCAAGGGGAATAAGCATGAGAAGTATAGAAATATTTGGTGAAGAACATATCTAAACACCATAAATGTGATGGTTTTAATGGAAAAAAAATAAGATTACATTTCCAGTTTAAATAAGCCACAGATGAACACTCCTAATTGGTAGTTTTAACCTCTAACTGCCTCATTTGGGATCTGCACATCACCTCCAGCCCCTCATCTTCATCAGGCCAAATTCCAATTAAAATACTTTTGGTATGTGTAAAGCTTTACAAAATTGCTGCACATTTGGGCATCTTGTATCTTCCCCTATAGCTGTGCTGATTCAAGAATATGTACAAAAAATACCTCAAAAAAATTGAATTCTGAAAAACTATGGCCATTCTCTATATCCAATTTAAGATGCATTAAACCTAGATGACATATACAACACTCCAATTTATCCAGAAACACATACACCTGACCTAAAAGTAGTTTGGTAGGAAGCCTAAATCAATAACAAAGGTTGATAAATAGGGTCTCAGATGATCATGTAATCATAATATTCTAAATCATCATGAATTTTAAAGCTATGTCACAATTTTCTTCCACATCATTCTCTAAATGAGATGATATCAACAAAAAAATAAGTTCTTGGTAAAACATACTCTCTAACTTAAGAGCATGCTTTCAAAACATGGTTGAAAGAAGATAGGGTTAAAAGTGGTAGATGGTTCTGTTTTCATACATATTTGCCATTTCCCACATCAGCAAAGGTAGCATCAAGAACAGATGATTGAGCCTTGGAAGAAAAAATTCTCACTTGGCCCCCTTCTCTGATTCTTCTTTGGGAAAGTAAAACAGCAGGGTAAGTTAAAGTACAAAAAAAAATTTACACAGATTGTGAAGAACTAGTTCATAGTTTGAAGGCCAAATATAATTTCTAAGTTTAGCATAAAACCTACGGTCAAAAGCAATTTCTGAATAAAATAGAAAACAATAACATCTATTCTTCTCTAATCAATATCTCAAGAGTTAAAAATTTATGTAGCTTAACATATAATATTATACTATTTCTTACCATTGTAGTTTCCTTTTCTTCAATTCCTTGTTTGTTCATATTCGGCTTAGCTTGAGCTGATGGATGCAATTTCATTCACAGCTTACCTTCATGGCTTGATTAGCAATACACCCATATGAAAAGGTACGTCCAGTGTCCAAAAATTTTTTCTCCAAATTGCTGTTATGAAACAGGTTGGAATATACATATCAGCTGTGCCAATATCATTTCTGTAAAAGGAATCTGTTTATAGCCATTATACAATAACTTCAACAATCCAGCCAGGATTCTCACTGTCTCACATTTAATACCTGAGAGAAGTTTGTCACATGAAACAATCTAAAATTAATTAAACTACTGTAAAATTACATCATACAACAGTAATTTCAGAAAAATCTTGAATGTTTCTACTTTAGCAATATCAAGAGTAGTACAAATGAGAGAGACTTGTGAACTTATAGAGTGTCAAGTAGATTAGATGGTGCATAATATATATAAATAAAGCACATAATATTGACAGCATATCAATGAACAGGATAATGTACAAATACATGGCTCATATCAATGCTTTTGGCAGCAAGTCCCATGAAATGTGATTGGATTGTCTCACCTACATGTTTTACATGTTCTTACCATAATAAGGACAGAAGTGCTCGATGTCCTATCAAAAGTGATATACAGAACATTCTACATCATCATCTGTAGATTTTCCAGCCAATCTCCTGGATCTTTCTACTGTAAGCTGTGCACCAGACACTTGATCTGAAAGTCAATTAGCTTTGTCAATTTTGGTTGAAAGCTTGTTTTTAGTTTATGCATATCATCAGTAAGGGAAATTATGTGATATAATTATGCTCTTCTTCAGTGAAAGTTTCAGACATTAGCTGACAGAAAATAAAATGATTCCTATTGATCTGCTCTCACTGAAGGGAAACTATTTTCACACAAAAACTTTTTCATTTCATACAGCTTCTTTGATATGAAACAACATTTCATAATTTAAAGAACACCTTTTAGAAAATAAACTTTTATTTGAGTCATGCATTAGTTTGCTTCTCTCTTACTGGGACTTCGACCTCAAACCTCAAAGAGCAAAACTTGGTGTAAGATATTACCATTTTTACTGTTTTTGAAACCATTTTTCCAGAGAAACCTTCACAGTGGTATCTGTATATATTGTTATCCATACTTATCTAAAAAACTATATAAAACATTTGAAAAATATACAAAACACAAAAATATCTATCAAATGAAAAGAATATGGAAAATCTTAATCATCCTGGTGCAGCCTACTGAAGTATTATTCCCTGTACTTGTAATGACAGGTTAGTTTTTATACTATATGATGCCGAATTTCATATAGATAATTTCTTGTGATACAACTGTATCCCAAAAGAAAGGGTTAGCATTTACAGGCCTGGATGTGGAAAGGGAGCTGCGGTTTCAGTGCATTATACATGACAGCTAGAGACTGAGTGTGAACGAATGTGGCCCTTGTTGTCTTTTCCTAATGCTACCTTGCGCACATGTGGGAGAGGGGGTTGTTATTTCATGTGTGGCGGGGTGGCGATGGGAATGAATAAAGGCAGACAGTATGAATTATGTACAAGTGTATATATGTATATGTCTGTGTGAGTATATATATGTATGCGTTGAGATATATAGGTATGTATATTTGCATGTGTGGATGTGTATGTATATAAATGTGTAAGTGGGTGGGTTGGGCCATTCTTTAGTCTGTTTCCTTGCGCTACCTCGCTAATGCAGGAGACAGCGACAACATAAAATAAATATATATATTTTATTATACTTTGTCGCTGTCTTCTGCGTTTGCAACTCATTTTTGATAGATAAAATATAATAGACAAATTACAAATCGTTTTTAAATATACTAAAAAAATAGGTATTTAGTGTAAGGTTTGGTTACTAAAAATACTTTGATTAAATGATTTCATGGACTTACACCTCCCTTTAGGTTAATATTTCTCTGAAATGAAAGTAAACGGTATCTGCTTAGAATAATGAGAGGACTTTATAAGACATCTTAAAGTATAATGATTCACTTTTGAGAAACAATGCTCAGATCTATAACAGATTTACAATCTTTTCTCTCCTCTTCAATGCTATGCCTCAACCGCAGTACAAAGTATCTAGCATTGGCTTAAAAGAATTACATTTTACTCCTTCAGTATACCTTTTTTTCTTTGAAGTCATGTGTCACAATTTTTGTTGCTGAAGTGTTAGTCAGCATAACTGTCACATGTAACATGGTCAGGAACACTGGATGAACTTGCCCCTTTCTCTCTTGAAACATCCAATGACTTGGTTACCCACAAGGGCTTCTACACTCCTGTAAATGTGGGAAAATAATTAGAAGTAGTATGAACGTCTAACTCTGTAGCCAAGCTATTCCATATGAAAATGATGATACGGGAAACTGAGTTAAATCATTCATGTGTAAATTCAAAACTTGCATAAATCAACAACTTCTAAAGAAATACAGCCTAATTTCCTCTAACAACTTATAATTTATTCATTCATATGTGATATCTGAAAAGTGTATGAATAATGGTGTCATTATAAGCAGTTCCTGGCAAATCATTGACTCTCCTGCTCACACAGAGAACTCCTTACTCTCACTAACTTTGTCAGTTTTAATGCTTAACCTTTATCTTACTAACCAACTTGTACATATCACGTAGGTTGTTTCCTCTGTCTGCTGATACATCACCATAATCAGGATGAACGCAAACAACCCGAGACGAAAACAATAGTAAATAGATTGATCGGTTCCAGCAACAAAATCTCAATTTGATACTCCCACAATATCCCTTAATTCTATATTTCCTCCTATTTTCTAATTGATATATATTAAAAATACTGAAATAAAATTATTAGAATTGTATATAATCAATTTTGATGAAAATTATTACCAAACACTTATTTGTAAAGACTTTCAGAAATGGATCAAAATCATGGCTTTATTTACAAACATTCTGGAGTGTTGGGTGAGTTTCAGACACGAATTTAGAATCAAATTCATACTTAGTTTTGCTTGAATAGTTAGAGAGTAAGAAGTAGGGGTGAGAAAACACTAATCTACTCAATAAGTATGGTAATAAGAAAGTAAATGAAAAGATATTTCCTATGTTGTATGGAAAATATGGATGTATAGACATTCGGGTATTTTTACAGTTGTTTTCTGTAATTTAGGATCTTTAATTTCTTTTAGGGAATCCTACCATATTAGTCTTGGTGAGCCATAGACTAAGCTCTCTCACTCAGTGATCATTTAATTCTTTATAATTTACCTATGTAATTAACATAATTAACATTGGAAACATGCACTAACATGTTTCTATCAGACGGAAAAAAACAAGAACATTTCCACATTTGTATCATGTCTAATTTCCTTCCTCATTACAAGGAATTTACTTATTACATATATGGCTTTTCAATGCGATTGCTTGCAAGGTATAAAAAAATGGAGAAGAAATATGAATGCAATGAATTTGATGGTGTCTTTTATATTTCACGTTAACGTCATTGTTGACAGTCCCGTAAAAGTAATTTTGATGATCATAAGTGAAAATGTTTCTCTCATATATCAAAAACTTTATCAGATAACTATTCTCTCTGTCGTGAGATACAAAATCATTACAATATGATCCATGGTCTGTATTTCTGTCTGGCAACTCGCGTTATCATACAGTACTGAAGTGACTCATACATGCCTTTCCCGTAAATGTCTTGTAAGTATATCAGAAAAGAAATGGCTTAAAGATATGATATTGAGGTAGTGAGCGCCCCTGCTGATGCGTGACTCATTCACGAATCCAGCTAATCCAACACATCAAATGCTCCTTAATATCAAACCGTTCTTTTAGGCTGTAGATTTTCGTCGCCATTTGATTTCTTTGTGGCAAAATATTTCTTTCTGCAGTTAATGTCACAGGGTTCTGAAATGCGTATATAAATATTTGAAATCTTAACTTTTGTTATTGTTTCATGCAAAATATAATTTCTAACGTGACTATGCGAATGAAGTACATAATGATGGTTATGATGATGATGATGATGATAATAATAATAATAATGATAATAATAATAATAATGATAATACTACTACTACTACTACTAATAATAATGATAATAATAACAATAATGATAATAATAATAATAATGATAATGATAATAATAATAATAATAATAATAATAAAAATAATAATAATGATAATAAATGGGTATGTTTGAAGGAATAGTGGTTCCAACAATGTTGTATGGTTGCGAGGCGTGGGCTATGGATAGAGATGTGCTGGAAATGAGATGTTTGAGGACAATGTGTGGTGTGAGGTGGTTTGATCGAGTGAGTAACGTAAGGGTAAGAGAGATGTGTGGAAATAAAAAGAGCGTGGTTGAGAGAGAGCAGAAGAGGGTGTTTTGAAGTGGTTTGGGCACATGGAGAGAATGAGTGAGGAAAGATTGACCAAGAGGATATATGTGTCGGAGGTGGAGGGAACGAGGAGAAGAGGGAGACCAAATTGGAGATGGAAAGATGGAGTGAAAAAGATTTTGTGTGATCGGGGCCTGAACATGCAGGAGGGTGAAAGGAGGGCAAGGAATAGAGTGAATTGGAGCGATGTGGTATACCGGGGTTGACGTGCTGTCAGTGGATTGAATCAAGGCATGTGAAGCGTCTGGGGTAAACCATGGAAAGCTGTGTAGGTATGTATATTTGCGTGTGTGGACGTATGTATATACATGTGTATGGGGGGGGGGGTTGGGCCATTTCTTTCGTCTGTTTCCTTGCGCTACCTCGCAAACGCGGGAGACAGCGACAAAGTATAATAAATAATAATAGATAGTAATAACTATAATGATAATAATGATAATGATAATATCATTATCACTAATAATCATAGGGTGCTCCACGTGTGTAGAACTCTCTACCCGTATTGTACAAATAGGTAATTACACACATCCTCAACACTTGTGCGGTTAAATTGAAATATAGTCTTCCCCCACATACTTAAGGGCTAGTAACCTGTCACTTAACACATTCAAGTTGATTCATCAAGTGAGACAAACGTTTCCATTTACACCAACACCATATAACAATTGTTTCCACACCAACCCGATCCGCCAATCATTCCTCTCTTTCATTTGTACCAATCCCAAATCAGGTCTCCCTGGATCTATCCCTCCCTCTGGTGGTCAGACACCTATCCCTCCCTCTGGTGGTCAAACACCTATCCCTCCCTCTGGTGGTCAAACACCTATCCCTCCCTCTGGTGGTCAGACACCTATCCCTCCCTCTGGTGGTCAAACACCTATCCCTCCCTCTGGTGGTCAAACACCTATCCCTCCCTCTGGTGGTCAGACACCTATCCCTCCCTCTGGTGGTCAAACACCTATCCCTCCCTCTGGTGGTCAAACACCTATCCCTCCCTCTGGTGGTCAGACACCTATCCCTCCCTCTCGTAGTCAAACATCTATCCCTCCCTCTGGTGGTCAAACATCTATCCCTCCCTCTCGTAGTCAAACATCTATCCCTCCCTCTGGTGGTCAAACATCTATCCCTCCCTCTGGTGGTCAGACACCTATCCCTCCCTCTGGTGGTCAAACACCTATCCCTCCCTCTGGTGGTCAAACACCTATCCCTTCCTCTGGTGGTCAAACACCTATCCCTTCCTCTGGTGGTCAAACACCTATCCCTTCCTCTGGTGGTCAGACTCTGCAACTTTGTATGTGGTTTCCGGATAGCAAATCTATTTCACACGTCCTCAATCTTAGTGTATCGTCCAATCTATACCAATACGACACACGATACCCGCATCTATAATCTTATTTCCTTCATCCGTTATGAAATCCATACGTCATAGTCGGGGAGCAGTGTTCTTTCATATCAACTTCCTGCTCACACTAAGCCAAATCTATTTCCCAATTTACGTTACTCTACTTTGTACTCCAAATTTCCCAATTTCCATTTTTTTTTTTTTTTACTGAATCTTTTCTCTCCCACACACATTACTGAGACAGCCCATGATTTTCCCTAGCTTTTCCTTTGATTTGCCGAACAACACAGCATCATCTACGAATACCATTTTCCATTCCGTTTTCTCCATGGTCAAGTACCAACCCCACCTCGTTTTCTTCTCAGCTAGCACCCCCAACCATCCATTCCTCATATGATGGATGGAAGTGCGTAGAATGTGATCCTTCGCGGGCACAGGCCCAACTTAGGCTGCTAATGGATTATGTTAACCCCTGCTTCTACTGATCGACGTCGGATTTCTTAAAGGAACGAACCAACAAAAACAATCTCCTCCATCTTGATGCCAGGTGAAGAATGGTTATCTGTTGCACTTCGGGGAGTCAAGATGGAGGGGGAGAAACAGACTCACACACGGGATATGAAAGGTATAGTTTGAAAAAAAAATACCAATGATATATATCTCTACGATACAATGAGCCACATTTTCTAACAAGTGTATATATATATATATTATCTCTTATATGACTGAACGAAACCACGTAGTAATCTATCATTATTTACATTTAAAATCAGCTGGTTATAGGTTGCATTTACATCTATAAATCCCAATTTTTACGTCCAATTTTACGATTGTCCTTTTGGAGATTTTTTTCTGTCCTAAAACGAATGTATTCGTATCCTCCCACCGGTAGAATGTCATGAAAAAAAACAATAAAACTGAAGCCCCAGCAACCACCTATATGTTATATATAATTCAGTTGAAACTCAATCCTGAAATTCTCTCGATAACAGGGATTTTCTATGACTGTAATTTCAGATGAGTTTGTGGTCGAGGCACGCCTCCCACGACTTCATATTGACCCTCCATATAATTCAGCCATCTGTATGCATGCTAGCTAATTACCTTAATGGTACGTTTCTTTCCGGAGTACGAGATCACACACACACACACACGCGCACACGCGCCTCGGTAGAATTCAATTATATTCTGGAATGATGTCATGGTAAGACCCTACTATGTTGGACTATGGTATATGGCATGTTATCATTGTAGATATTTTGCCCAAGCGATGAGCGTCAGCTCGATTTTCCGATATGGCACCGTAAGCACCATCTTCCTGGTGTAGGGTTTTGTATAATGCACGGGAATGAGAGCCTAACTCATGCCGCGCATATCCAGCCATGTACCCGCTCTCGCTTGTTATCGATACTGGGAAGGAGGAAGCTTGATTCTTCTTGTAGGATGAACGACATTTTCTATATCATACCCATGATTTTCACATTCAAACAGACTAGAACTATCCCCTGTCTTAATTATCATTAAAATAGAATGATAATAACATGAAAAAATGGGGTTTAGTGTCTTAGCTTTGCCATACTTATTGATAAAAGTGCTCCACCTGGGGAAAAAGTAAATGGACATGAGGTGGTGCAGTGCGGAGTTGCACGATGTTTACCTGCCAGATGCACGACAACGTTACCTCCCCGCTGCCAGCCGTACGAAGACGGTTGCATGACGTTGCAGTTCTGAGCAATTGCATCTCCTGCCGGCCGACTGCGTTAGACGTTGCTTTGCTTGTTTATTTCCTGATGTAGGACCAAAAATCCCTTTTCGCTAACTTAGTCTACCATTTGATTATATGGAATATGGGTCCTGTATGCATGAGGCATGGGATACAAGGTCGTTTTGCTAGATTTGTCGGCAAAACACTGCTTAAAGGGGAAGATACGCAGATTCTTTAAGTGCCACTGCTTTGTTTCTTTAAAGGTAGAACATTATTCACCTGCTTAAAGGTTAAAGGCCCCGAGGTTTTAAACGGCCACTTTCAAGTTAGAAACTATTCACTTCGAGGTACATAAATTTATGCTTATCGTATGATGTAAAACACTCTGCTCGCTGGAACTAAATGTTTTGGTGTGACGTTGCCATATATTACTTATAATGTCTGTCTCATTCTATAACTAACGTGTGATTTAGATAGAATGTGGCTTTTTTTCTATCATTTTCCAGTCTCTGAAATGTTAAAGGCGCGTAGCTCTTACATGTCTGAGCCGAAAAACACATTTGTTTGTTTTTATAGGTACGGTAGCCTATCACTGTGAAGAGAATTGATAAGGTTAGGGAGGGATCTTTTTATGTTCCCCTGATGCAAATCGAGTCAAAAATAATGCAATATACTTTCAAAATACACACACACACACACACATACACACACACACACACACACATACACACACACACACACCCATTTAGAAGAATACTATGATGTTTAGAATGCAAAGGACAAAATCAATAGATGGACAGGCACGAAAAGATAATCTCTCTCTCTCTCTCTCTCTCTCTCTCTCTCTCTCTCTCTCTCTCTCTCTCTCTCTCTCTCTCTCTCTTTATATATATATATATATATATATATATATATATATATATATATATATATATATATTCTAAGAGACTTTAGCTAAATGGCTATAAGTAATTTTGATGAAATGTAATCGTCAACAACCCCTTTAAACAGCTGTAAGGTCATGCTGGCCGCGTGTGAGTCATGCACACAAGGTGTCATGAAGATCCATGTCAGCTCATGCTCGAGATGGCTTTAAATTGTGCCTTTTTTTTCTCTCTCTCTCATCTTTAAAGCGAGAGGCGAGTTGAGCTCTTTTTTGACGCCAAGGGCGACTGAGCATTGTGTGAGGGGCGAATGATTGGGGGTAATGTTTGTGACATTGTGTGTATGTGTGTGTGTGTGTATGTGTGTGTGTGTGTGTGTGTGTGTGTGTGTGTGTTGCACTCACGTCTCCACGGCTTCTTTACGCAACGACAACTTGGGACTTGTAAGCTAGCTTTCAAAGATGCTCTCTCTCTCTCTCTCTCTCTCTCTCTCTCTCTCTCTCTCTCTCTCTCTCTCTCTCTCTCTCTCTCTCTCTAAGTTCCCAAGTGCACTTTCGTGTAATATTCACATCATCAGGGGAGACACAAGAGAGAAATATAAGTCAGTTGATATACATCGAAGAGACGTGTGTGTGTGTGTGTGTGTGTGTGTGTGTGTGTGTGTGTGTGTGTGTGTGTTTGTGTGTTAAGGATATAGATATCTACATATTACAAAACAGGTATATAACTGGAACATGAAAACTGGAACTGGAGCGAGAGAGAGAAATTGGGAGCGGCTTGAGGGTCGACCCTCTTCCCTCTCCCCTCTCCCCCCTCCCCCCCAGATCATTAACCACCATTTGCGTCGGGGGGTGACCTGACCCTTATACATATTGCATAAGGTCAAAGGTCTCTCCTGCCTGTGGCCTTAATCCTGGATCTAAAATGATTTCTTTTCTCCTGGATTTAGAAAAAAAGAAATGACGTAATTTTAGTGTCGTCTGACATGGGTTTTGATTACACTGACGTGGGTTTTGATTCCACTGACGTGGGTTTTGATTCCATTGACGTGGGTTTTGATTCCATTGACTTAGGATTTGATTCCATCCACTGAGGACTGAATCATATTTATCAAACAGATGAGCGAAGAAAAACGATTGGATGACACACCTATCGGACATCTAGACACATGTGCTGATATTAAGGTTACATTTCCTTAGGAAATTCAAAGGGACATCTAATTAGGACTTAAAAAGACGTCTAATAAGGATTTAAATCCATCTAGTAAGGATTCAAAGACATCGAATGAGGATTTAAAAGTATCTAGCGATGATTTAAACACATTCAGCATGGATTAAGAGTCATCTAATGATGATTGAAAGGCATAATTAATGACGATCTATAATCTATGGAGTAAAAGGATTAGTGAAATTGAATAGGGACTTATATACAGATGAAGCCCCAGTGAGATATTCAAATGATCCACCGTGATCTCACAAATCTTTGGGAAAGTCTCAAACATTTTTTTTTCAAGGAGTCAAAGACACTAATATTGGCAATTTCTTGGGGATGTTCTGAAATATATTTTCGAAGGCTTCATTTAACGGGTATTTAAAGATACATTTAACACATATCCATGAACACATGAAGTGATAAAACTGTAATAATCTGAAGACTCAATATAGGTCGTTCACTGCTTCAAGCGAACCCTCCCACTAGTGATGCGAGTGAAGCAGGTGAGGTTCGAAGCGTCCCAGATCATAAAACAGTTTCATGGGTGGAATGAAACTTTGGTCGAAGCATTTCCGGGTTCAGGAAATACTCCCACTATATATAGACTTTAAAGATATAGCCATTACTATATTCACATGATATAAACACAAATTTGATAGCACTCCGGGCTATAACTCTGTGTATCATGGCTCTATTCTTGTATAATGTTTTATCTTGTTATAGATGGAGTTCATGAGATGGCCAATGTTCATGTTTCCATCGTTCGAACACTTGTGGTCGAGGGTTCATTTGGCCGTTCGGAAAATCATTCTTCGTTTTCTTTCTCTCGAGGTTCCTGAGGACATTTCTGAGCCAAGGACTATAAATCAGTGGATGATTAGCGAGAGTCAGCAGGTCTCTCTGAGTTCTTGAAGACAGCCAAGCATCACGCGTTAAAGATTAGCTCGAAGCAACCTTCACATCAGCGCAAGGTCAAGTTCGACGCCTTGCGTCGCGGTACAACAGCAGAGCGAGTTGGTCGCCTTTAACGAACAGAGTCTTCCGAAGTGGTTCACGGAATCTCGCCACGGACTATTCCAGTTCCCTGGAACAGCATCATGTGAGCTGATAAATGGAACAGGTACGAAGTTTGAAAATGATGGCGTATCAACCTTTCTGTTCGACGTCAAAGGCTCCAGCCATGGATTAAAAGGACCTCCCATTCCCCTACCCCCCCCCCCCCCCCCCCCCATCTGGCCCAGAGCTTGGACGGTACATGGGAAAGAAGATGCTAGAGAGATAGAGAAAGAAGGAGAGGAGAGGTTTGTGAGATGGTCGAAAATCTCTTATTCACACATACGCCTGTAGACCGAACTGGTGTTGTTAAATGGCTCTGGTGAGGTGGGTTGTATTTACGACAGACGTAGCTGTATTTACGATGCGCATTGAGAGTGAGGACAAAAAAAGACGCAGAAAAAGAAACGAATCAATTGTTGACACGAGGGAAAAAAGCTAAACGAAACCACAAACGATCGTTGAACACAGTGATTGTGTAAAACGAGATGAATATTCGTATAAATGAACGGAGATGTGTACAGACGGACTGACAGACGAGCTGAACAGACGAACAATTGGCTGAATGGACACCTACATAAACAAGCAAATGAACAGACAGAAAAAACAACAACTTAACGAACGAAATCAACAGTTAAATGAAGGTAAGGGATCGAGGCCCTAAAATTACGATCCGATGCCTTAATGATCTTAAAGATTAATCCTAATCTTTATCAATTATATATATATATATATATATATATATATATATATATAATCGCAGGGAATGACAGAGGCGTATCAAACGAACCTTAGGGACCAGAGATCAATTAGCTCAGTCTTGGGACCAATGATAATAGCGCCATTTGGCAGGTACTTTACAGCAAAACCACTACAGTGTAGTTTGTAAAAATGAGGCCTTTTCGACGTCGCCATCACCCTTTTATTCGCCCTTAATTAAGGGCCATTTGATCAATGAAAGACACGGAGTTCCAGTGTATCCCCGTAGCGCAGCAGGTGCAGTCAACAGACCACATCGGTAAACACCAAGTTTAGTGGCCATGGCAGTAGTGACATCACGGGTAGTGATGACCTCACGGATAGTGATGAGGTCACGGATAGTGATGATGTCAGAGGTAATAATAATGGCGGCCCCTCCACGGGGTAAACAGGGAACTCCACGCAGGGGTCAGGGGACACCACCTGAGGTCATGACTAGTTAGGGATGACACTGAAAAGGTTAAACTTAAAGAGACAGACAAATAAACTGTTATGTCATTTGTTCATGTAATCCCAGCTGACTTCAAGGGGACTTGTTCCATTTGTTTCTTAAACTCTCCCGAAGGTTAAGTAGGGAAAGGACAGCCTCTGTTGGTCAGGCTAGGCCTCTATAACTTCTACAGAAGCTTCAGGGGCCTCTATAGAGGCTTCAAGAGCTTCTATAGAGACTTCAGGAGCTTCTATAGAGGCTTCAAGAGCTTCTATAGAGACTTCAGGAGCTTCTATAGAGGCATCAAGAACCTCAGCAGGTTCCGAATATCTTCCAAACGGCGACCACGAAAGTGGATCTCAAAGTTCCCCCCAAATGGAGAAGAGAATCACTCGGGGTCTACCATGGGTCTGGGTAGGTTTTAAAGGAGTGAGGAGGTCGGTTGCTGAGCTGCTCCCACTCGCTGCCACCTCTGGACCACCTTTAAAGGACGGGTTACCGAGCTGCTGGAAACCACGAAGTGGAAAAGTCTTGTCGATCGACGTATTGGCGTCGAACCTATAAGGTACGCTGGTGTATCTTGGGGGACCAGCTTTACTGGAAGCCATTACGACACGTCCAGGTGATCATGGAAGATGGGGACCATGACACATCTCACGTCACGTTCCACATTCGCTGCTAGACACATTGCCTCGATCTTACTTCGCTTATCTAGCGAAAACAAGTCCTCGAATCGGGCCACAGCTGTCTACTCAGAGGCACTTGAAAGCCATCTCGACTAAAGGAGGATGGGGTCATCCTCAAGGCTTTCACGGTCGCCCTTGAACACCCCCCTCACCTTCACTATCTTATTCCCGTCGCGTTATCATGGGTGACCATCACCTTCCACAGCCAACATACGTTGATGGGAAGGTCCATCGCACAAACACCTTCCTTTGAACAAGAACTTTGTGACGTCCCTTGACGCCTCGGGTCTATGAACACCCATTATATTGCCCAGACCTCAAGTTTTCGGCCAGAAATAGCATACAATACCACAGTTGGTGAACCCAAGCCATGATACAATACTTTATCTTCATAAGACACAGAATACAGAACATTTTAAATGTATTGAGTTGTTTACAATACTTGGCGTGTCCTTTTGGAGTAGCAACAACAAGCAGATATATATGTGTATGTATTCACGTACATGTGCCTACATATACAGAGAGAGAGAGAGAGAGAGAGAGAGAGAGAGAGAGAGAGAGAGAGAGAGAGAGAGAGAGAGAGAGGACACAGCCGGAGTCGTAATATGTTAATCCACCCGTCCTCCAGCACCTCACGCCAGTCTCCACAACAAGTGGGAGGCTCTGCCACCAACCACCACCATCCCTACCAACCACCACCACCACCAACCACCATCTCTACCAACCACTATCCCTATCACCACTAGCCACCTCTGGAAAAGTATCTAACGTTCTTGACCACGACCTGAGACCTGATCATGACGACCTGAGACCTGATCATGACGACCTGAGACCTGATCATGACGACCTGAGACCTGATCATGACGACCTGAGACCTGATCATGACGACCTAAGACCTGATCATGATGACCTGAGACCTGATCATGACGACCTGAGACCTGATCATGATGACCTGGAGCCTGGGGTGGAGTGACCTTATGAAAACAGGTTGCTTGACGTGGGGGGTCATGTTGACCCTCCCTCCCACCCCATCAATAACACATACGTCCCAACAATTCATGAAGTTGTTAAAGGTTGTTACGATTTCTCGATTATTTTCCAGGTAATTTGTTATCGGAGCTTCAATTCGTAAAGAACTTAGTGGTTTACTTCATTCTTCGGACTTTCAATTGCTTTTATGTCTCTTTGTCTTTCGTATTGTACATTAAGATTTTCATCTCTTTTTTGACTTTAAGTACTGAAGCATGATGGTGTGAACCCTCAGGTGCGACGGTACGAACCCTGAGCGAGACAGTACGAACCCTGGGCGAGATGGTTCGAAAATCAGAGAGCAACGATACGAACCTTGAGAGAGACGGTTCGACCCTTGAGCAAGACGGTTCGATCCTTGGATCAGGCTGGGTCTGAGGCCAGGCCATCATAAATAAGGGTCGTACCGTCGTGCTCAAGGGCCGTATATCGCCGTGCTCAAGGGCCATATACCGTCATGCTCAAGGGTCGTATACCGTCACGTTAAGGGTCGTATACCGTCGTGCTCAAGGGCCTTACGTCATGCTCAAGGGTCGTATACCGTCGTGCTCAAGGGCCGTATACCGTCGTGCTCAAGGGCCGTATACCGTCGTGCTCAAGGGTTGTATACCGTCGTGCTCAAGGGTCATATACCGGTGTTCTGAAAGGACATTACATCAACACCACATTTGCATCCCTCTCAACTCTCTCATCTACGTATTCTTCCTCGCGGCTTCAAATCTATCTATCTATCTTTTTTTTTTTTTTCCTGAGACAGTCTATATTGTCGTCTTTGTGACTGGTCATGAGAGGTAAGTGAAACTGGACAAATTTATTGTGGGTGTCCGCGTCTGTCGACACTAACCTAACGACGTGCTTGTTGACTGCTAATGTTAAAGGTCGAGTTTGGATCTACGCATGCCTCTCTCTCTCTCTCTCTCTCTCTCTCTCTCTCTCTCTCTCTCTCTCTCTCTCTCTCTCTCTCTCTCTGTAGGGAGGGTTCAGCGACGGCTGCGCGGTGAGCGAGGGCCCTTCAGTTGGCTGTCAAGTGTCATTCCTTCAGCCCAGATGGCTGTCTATTTCTTTCTGTCTCACCCCATACGTGGGCTGCTGGCTTTCAGCCCCACAGACGAAAAACCTCTCCATCTGACAACACCAAATACAGACAACTCGTTGTACACAGACTCTGTTGTATTTTCAAAGTGCAGGACAAGCTAGGGCTACAATTAATCTTTACTGCATTCCAAATGACATCATTCACTACCTCCACTGCATTTTCCCATGGGTGGAGACCTCAGGCAAACTCCGCACCTGCTGATCCACCGAGTGTGACGCCTACAGACCACACTACTACGCATGGACTCCGAGAGAACACGGTCCACGGATCAATATATCATCAATGTCACCGTTCTCATCTGTTACACTTCAAAATGTGATTCTTTCCTGTTTTGTTCTTTATGTTGTGTTGTATCATTCATAATCAATGTGAATGTAGATGGACAGTGCTGATGTGCCCGAGACGTCTCGTTTATTACAAGAATAAAGTGAAGATGAATCTAGGACATTTAGTCTACACTATATCTGGTGAAGCAAAACATGTGTTGAGAAAATTAGGAAGAAGAACAGGAAGTTATTAACTATTAGATATGTTTTGGTCCTTAACAAACAGTATATATATATATATATATATATATATATATATATATATATATATATATATATATATATATATATATATATATATATATATATATTCCTTCTTACTGGATATATGTGAAAAATGACCCTGATCCTAAGCTACGTATGTGAGTCAGCGAATACACACAGCTAGAACAAAAATGCCCCAAACTTTCCACATCATTTCTATTCAAGAGAATAACAATTAGTCCAAAGAACGAACGGTGATGACAAGTGAAGGATTATGAGGGATCGAATACGGCTTCCCAGAGCTCAGTCTCAGTACAGTGACTCACTGCCATTAGAGTCGTACCCACAATCTGAATGGCTCACGTCTTGTAACTGAGTCCTTGAATTCTGTTCGACTTTAGGTGAATCAGTCATATATATATATATATATATATATATATATATATATATATATATATATATATATATATATATATATATATATATATATATATATATGTATGTGTGTGTGTGTGTGTGTGTGTGTGTGCGCGTGTGTGTAGTTCTGGGTTACCAGAGACCTGGAAGATGTCTGGAACTTCTTCCTGTTCAACCTTTGCCCTATAGTGATTCCACCTCTTCGCCTATAGAGCCTATATAATGGTGGAGCAGAGGGAGGCTGCTCAAGGCCCCAAGGTCGCGTTCTTGGAAAGCAACAACACTGGATTGCTCAAGTCGGATTCTCAGAGACTCGTTTTCTATCCTACCCAGCAAAGCGGATTCAAACGATCCAGAACTTAAACGAAATCGCTGAACATCAGAAGGATTTCTCTCCCACACTCATAACCACAGGAAGAGGGAGTGAAGAATAGGAAACATCATTGAATTCTAAGGAAACTAGGCAGCAAGGATAGGCTTCTACGTCTTCAGTCTGCTATAAGTAGCGCTTTGCAACTGGAATAGAAAACGACCTTAAAATTGGATTAATTTATCATTAGACTTTAAATATCTGACTTGTTATCGATGTATCTCAACCGAACACATGGTTTTCAGACATTACCTGAGTTCATGGAGTTTGCTTCAAGGCGTCTCTAGAGGGCAATGAGACGTTTTGGAAAGCCATGATCATATCTTTTACTTCGAAGATATCCAGGCAATGTATCTCCGTAGAGTCCTTCGCATTATCTAAGATATCTGGGCGAAGTATCTGTCCTGGGTACTTACTGAACCCCTCATGCCGAGAAATCCTTCAACATAAACAGGAACAGAATGTGACACAGAGAATAGAAGAGTTCGGAGCTTCGAGACAAAGTTCGAAGCTGAGGAGACAGACAAAGCGAATTCAGTGAGACATCCACCCGACAGCCGGTGATGGATGAGGCTTCATACGTCTCGAGATAGCTCGAAACCGAGGCTTCAAGTGTCTCGGACGATTCACAAGAAGGACTCACTTGACGCTTCTATCCCTTTAACGGAAAGCTATTAAAAGTTTGCCTTCCCCCTTCATGTGCATACGCCCCTGTCACTCCTCGCTATGAGCTGGCCTGCCCCTCGCTATGAGGTGGCCTTAAAGCCATAACCCACAAAGAGTCGGTAAAAGAATTTGACAAAATATCGGAAATCTCTCTCTCTCTCTCTCTCTCTCTCTCTCTCTGTATAGACACACACACACACACACAGAATACAGTACAAAAAGGCAATTCCAAATAGGTAATTACACATACAACCACACACGAGTCTCCGTGGTGCAGTCGTTCGCGTAACTGACTGAAACACCACAAACTTGGCCTGGACCGGACCAGCATGGGTTCGAATCCTGGGTGCGGCACTCGGCCTACACCCAACCCAGGTGTTCATCCTCTCTTTGGGGTTGGTTGTAAAAGGAGTACTAGGGGCTAATGTGTGTGTGTGTGTGTGTGTGTGTGTGTGTGTGTGTACTTAAGAGACAAGGTACATATATATAAACCAGGTTAAGAGACGGGACAACACCGGTATTTGTAGACAGTCTTTCTCCCTATGACACACACATACACACACACACAGTAAACACACCAAAGCTATTCTGTTTCGTAAGTAATAAGACATTCTGTCGTGCTGGCGCAGTCAAATGAAAATCAATGCCTTTCATCAATTTTCCCCTCACCAGTGGAGAACTGGGTAACACCTAATACCCACTGAAGTGGGAGGCAAGTGGGGCTGAACACTGAGGGAAAATCTCTGGGGAAAACTGCCTGAGACTCTCACACTGCTGAAGTGTCTTAGAAAACCCCCTTCCCTGGGGTGGTAGAGGGATATGGGGGTGTTGGGGGGATGTGTCACTCCCCCCCCCCCCCCACGACTCATAATCAAATGAACGTCCACATTGTTATATATGATTCTCAGTTGATCGTGTGGTAAGAAAAAAAATGTATATATATATATATATATATATATATATATATATATATATATATATATATATATATATATATATATATATATTTTTTTTTTCATACATGTTCGCCATTTCCCGCATTAGCGAGGTAGCAGTAAGAACAGAGGACTGAGCCTTAGAGGTAATATCCTCACTTGGCCCCCTTCTCTGTTCTTTATATATATATATATATATATATATATATATATATATATATATATATATATATATATATATATATATATATTCCAAGGGTTCATGGAGATGATAGTGTCAATGGTGTGTGTGTGTGTGTGTGTGTGTGTGTGTGGTACAACATAGCCAGTGAACTCCAGGTGGTGGCAGTGGTGGCGGTGGTGAGGGGGGTGAGGGGGTCACCTGATCCTGGGGGATGCCGGGCCGGCAACCTGACCACAAGCATGAACCTCAACTCTCTCCGGAAACCTAAGTCGACGACGGCGTCGTCCCAGGCCCTCACAGCTGAGGCCAGGGAGGAGGAGGAGGCTGCTGGCTACCCTGCACGTGAAGCATCGAGCAAAATGAACAGAGTCGCTCGCAGATTCCGGTGTTTTAACTCTTCCCTACGAGGCTAACTCTGCATTTAAGAGGTTGAATACTATCATCTCTTGGTGTAAACTCATATTTATTTACGATGAGTTTATTAGTATACCACAAAATGTTAGTTTACGTCGAACATGAACAGCTCGAACCAAACTCCCGAAGCGCTCCGAGACGACTGAATCTATTATGATTCGAGGCACTTACAGATGAACTGAACCTACCGGGACTCAAGCGCTCTGGGGACGAACTGAACCTAATCGAAATGAAACGCTGTGGAATGAACCAAAGCTACTTAAACCGAAGCACTCCGAAACGAACAGAACCCATACTGTACAGAAGCACGAACTGAACGAACCTCCTCGGACCCCTCAGCTCTCCAACACGATCCGAACGCTCTGAAACGAACCGAACCTACTCGAACCACACTCAGTCTGAATTAGCGAACTCGCGCGAGCCTGAAACTGATTGTTGTAGAGACAATAGCAACGTGGTAATGTAGAAGTCCGGTGTTTTGGTGCATTACACATGACAACCCAAAGATTGGATGCGTCTGTGTGAAGCCTTTTGTTCGATTGTTTCTGAAACTACCTCATTAAAGCAGGGAAAACAGTTATATATATATATATATATATATATATATATATATATATATATATATATATATATATATATATATATATATATATATACTTTTTTCACAAGCTTCGGTAATTATATATACCATGATCAAAGACCACAAAGAAAGAGTAATATGCATATACTATCTACATTATGAGTTTCTGTTCAAAACATAAAGATTTAGAATGTTCCTTTAGAAAATACAAATATAAGCATAACGTAATATGAATAAACGAGATGGAATAAAGACAAAATTATAATGAATAACAAACAATCCGACCTTATCTAATATACATTAAAACACGACCTATATAAATCGAACAGAGGCAATATATTTTAGTCGAGATTAAAACCCTACAGTTTATGATAAAATATCCTAGCATTAAAACATACATTTATGAGCAACTAAAGTATTGAAACTTACATTTATGAACAACTAAAGTATTGAAACTTACATTTAAGAACAACTAAAGTATTGAAACTTACATTTAAGAACAACTAAAGTATTGAAACTTACATTTAAGAACAACTAAAGTATTGAAACTTACATTTAAGAACAACTAAAGTATTGAAACTTACATTTAAGAACAACTAAAGTATTGAAACTTACATTTAAGAACAACTAAAGTATTGAAACTTACATTTAAGAACAACTAAAGTATTGAAACTTACATTTATGAACAACTAAAGAGTTTTACCCTAAAACTTTAAAAAAAAGTTACTTATTAACACAGTAGCTCTGTCGACGCCTCATTGTTACTTAAAATGGGTTTGATCCTGTAGGAGAGGAAGGAACTCCTGTTAACAGATGGGTGTTTGATGACCTACTGGCTAGGAACAGAGGAGCTCCCTTTCCCACATTGGTTAGTCATTGTCGTGGGAATGATCCCATATCGCTGGGAAGGACGCATTGGGTAATTTATTGACAGTTCTTGATATTACAAGTAAATTGGGAATTCCTTCACTATGTCAGTATATACAAAACCAACACATTCACTGGCCTTTGAATGAAATCAACTAGTTCTTTCCTGATTGAACATAAATTCAAACATACTGTTAACTCTAGCAATACGAAAGCATTGCATACATATTCTGATGATCTTAAATTCCATACTGAAACCGAATCATTGATAAATATTTTGCTTTAGAATAGTTTTCCTTTAAACTTCATTTGGATGTGTAATGGTAAAACACAAGACAAATTATCATGTCCATCAATAAAGTCATCAATTGCCCCCAAGATTGCAACATATTTTACAACCTTGTTCGCTAGGAGGGTCAATCATACACCTTGTAAGGAACTGGACTGTATCATTATGTGAGTTTAACCCGTAGGTTGACATTACAGTAGTTTGGAAGCAGGAAATGAAATACAGTCATATTTCAAGCTCAAGGAAGAGTTACAGTCGTCAGCTGTCCACAAGTACAAGCAGAAGAGCTTTGATGCTTGGTGTATTGGCGAAACGAAGCCAAACCTCAGGATTTGTATTTGCGAATGCCTTGGGCGGTCATTACGAGCGAACTGCCTAATTACCAACACTCACGACAATGACCACCATACAGTGTGCTACTGTAACTACCAGAATACATCTAAGTTACAGGTACACCTGGAAAGTTACAGAATATTATGATCCCTTGAGAACATTCCTAATGTAATTAGATCTATTTTGTATCTGATCAACATTTGATTTGAAGATTACATTTCAGAGTGATCCGTTTAACGTTTTATTTCAGAACTCAGGGCCTGTGTGAACGTTGAACATTGCAATGACTTCAATGGTAGTTCGGGGTCCAGACCTACCAACTAGCTAGAGTCATTAAGGTCATCAGCACTAACAGTCGAATTATCTTTAATCACCTTCATCAGGTGTTGAGGATAATCATATGACCACACACGTTCAGTATGGTTCGTTGCTTCACTGACACAGATATTCGTGAAGATATCCCATAACCAAAGCTTTTTGTGTAACATGAGGGTCTATCTTTACCTTCATCATGTATTCTGTACCAGCCAACACCATATTTTGTAACCTGGACCTCTCCTGTATCATGACCGATACATCAACACTATGTGTGTTGTATGTCGTGTATGTAATGGTATTTTGATTCTCTTTTGTACTGGAATCAGAGTCAATCCCTTTTGTATAATATTGATCATGTGTTTCAATTGCTTTCTATAATCTCTGTATGTTCATGTACATAGGCTGAGGTGTGTGTGTGTGTATGTGTGTGTGTGTGTGTGTGTGTGTGTGTGTGTGTGTGTGTGTAAACCAATACAATGGTATAAATGCATGGCACACATATACAAGGTTAAGTTACGGGGCAACACGAGTGTAAAACTGTCTCTTCGTAACACACACACACACACACACACACACACACACACACACGCACACACACAAGAGCTCTTCCTCATACATGGTCCATAATCACACTTCTCGACCATCTGTCGCCACCAATGTCTATCTCTTTCCCAGGTAACTTGATGCATAGCCTTCTACATCAACCTCAGGAATCATCTGCCTGTTGTTGCACATCTCACTAGGGACTTTCAGCCACTTTTTGCTGACCTTCCCACGTTTATATATATATATATATATATATATATATATATATATATATATATATATATATATATATATATATATATATATATATATATATATATATGTATATATATATATATATATATATATATATATATATATATATATATATATATATATATATATATATATATATATATATATATATATATATATATATACGGTTTCTTTAGGTGGACTAAGTTCTCAAAACGCTTCCCATTGCGTGTCTCTCTTAGCATTTGTTTTCTTTTCATCAACTGTGATCACAAAAGCACCCAAAATATCTGGACTCTTCTCCACGTATATTCAAAATACAACAAGCCATATACTCCCGTCAGTGCCCACACAAAAAAAAAACCTTTCTTACATTTAATTACCCTCAGCTTGTCATACACACATCACTGAAGGGATTAACAATTAATTCCATCTTCCTTAGTCGTGGCTTAACCCTAATTCACAATCATTACGTCTATTTATACTCTCATCTTACACGGTGATCTATCTGTGGAAGAAAGAGAAAAACGATTACGGACCCAGTACTCCATCCTGAAGTACTCCTGTTCACAGCAAAACACGTCTTTCTACTCCCTGCTTCTGTGGTGTACTCCCGGTATGTTCGCCATCATATATGAACAACAGGAAGGAATGATGTATAGATGCTATACAATTAAGTCACTACACAGAGTCGTATTCCCCTCACTTGATATGGCGTTTCTCCACAACCATAAACTCGTTGGTAGCTATCTCTCTCTCTCTCTCTCTCTCTCTCTCTCTCTCTCTCTCTCTCTCTCTCTCTCTCTCTCTCTCTCTCTCTCTCTCTCTCTCTCTCTCTACCACAATCTACTCTGGTGAAAAGGAGGGAAAAAAATCTAGCCAATATATTTTCTTCCCCTCCACGCAAACACATCTCTCGTTTCTTCACATATCTCTCATCAAATCTAACTTGATGCATTTTCTACCATTGCCATAAATAATAAAGGTGTACTCCCTTCGAATCTATGCACCTGTCGACTCCTTGTGAAAAGCATCAAGAATGCCATTAAATGTAAGTGGTTAGAAATGTTACGTGTCTTTCACCTGTGTGTGCACTGGTGGCCCCCTCGTCCTGCCTCCTTCCCAAACAATGGTGATTCATCACACCTTCAACTATGGGAAGTCTCAGCTGCATAGATAAAGTCGAGACTTTTCCTTCCTCCTCCTCCTCCTCCTCTTTCACTGTCCATTCTTATCTCATCTGTTATCTCTCACTGGGAGGTTGGGGTAACCTCGCTAGCACGATGACCCAACCCTTCGAGATACGTTATCTGACTAAGGGCGAATACATGATGTCAGCTGGACGAATATGTTGTGACGTCAGCTGGACGAATATGTTGTGACGTCAGCTGGACGAATATGTTGTGACGTCAGCTGGACGAATATGTTGTGACGTCAGCTGGACGAATATGTTGTGACGTCAGCTGGACGAATATGTTGTGACGTCAGCTGGACGAATATGTTGTGACGTCAGCTGGACGAATATGTTGTGACGTCAGCCTGACGAGTATGTTAAGATGGTATTATAACCATTGTTATGTACAGGTATTCCCCAACTTACGTCCGCCCGACTTACGAACAACCATATGTATGGTCAAGGTCCAGTACAACTCCAAACTCCCAGATTCTTAGGACGCTCAGATTATTGTCCTGCCCTTATCCCAGATTATAATAACCTAACCCTTGATTATAATGACCCCCAACTCTAGATAATGAGGCTTCAAGGCCTGTTTACAGTGAACTATACCCCAGATAAGATGACTTCACTCTAGATTATAAACCACCTAAACACCAGATTAAAATGTGAACCAACCCCCAGAAAATGTTGACAATCAACTCCAAGTAAAAACCTAACCTAACCTAACCTAACCTAACCTAACCTAACCTAACCTAACCTCAGCTTATAATGATGATTCAAGCTAAGGTGATGATGATGACCCTACACCACAGTATACTGACAACCATCCCCACATCACGATGACCCAACCTCAGGTTATAATAACCTAACCCCAGACAGCTGTCATGTGCATCAACGTTCCTCCTTCCACACACAAGCACACACACACACACACACACACACACACACACACACACACACACACACACACACACACACACACACACACACACACATAAATATATGATGACCTTTCGCTTCTTTCCCTTGGACATTCATGGGAAAGAAGCTGTTCCACTTATTTTCCCATATACAGGGAAAGACAGGCAGTGGAGTGTGGGAAAGATGCTTCCCAACCTACTCAAGAAAAGGTTTCACTACAGCAACCCAGTTCACAACATGCGCTTTGATCATTTGTTGACCTAGAGGTAAAGAGCAAAAATCTGCCTTCGAGTCTCCTCAATTCCTTTTGAGAGACGTAACATACTCAAACTAATCTTCGAGGTTAATGAGTGATCTAGAGACGTCTCATCTCACGATGATTTCCAACAATTAAGATGATTCTTAGCTGACCTTAATGTTAGAGTTGCCTGATGTGATATTGGATTACAATTTGACATCACTGCTTGAGGCTAGATCGGGTTGGATCCACTGGCAGTACACTTAAACAGAAACCCGATCTTATCGACCCTATGGTTTGGTCGTGAACAAACTATATTGACCTAAGTACAACTGGACGGATCTTAGAGTTGGTGATCTGATTGTAGTAGCTTAAGAATATCTTCTCAATAGCCTCTCTCTCTCTCTCTCTCTCTCTCTCTCTCTCTCTCTCTCTCTCTCTCTCTCTCTCTCTCTCTCTCTCTCTCTCACGGTTCCTGCCTGACCCCCACCATGACAACAACCATGTCGACTGCAAGGGAGTAGACAAATGTAATTAGTCTTCATTAGCAAGATCTTCAGGAGGTAGTCAGGTGCCTAACGCTGATTTGCGATGCGATGGGAGTTCGGATCCCCCATTCGAAGACCACAGAACACGTTGCTTCCACAGGTCAACCCAATTGGAGAATTAGGGGTTAATTGCCGTGCATAAACTGACCTCTGCTTAGCGAGTGAGTCTTTTGAAAGACTTGTGGTCATTTGAGCATCATTAGCAAACTGTGATTTTAATTACTTGGTCAACACCGATACAAATTACTCTATATGGAGTTAAGTCCATAATTTTCAGCATAAACTTGAGTATGAATAAATCTCTCTCTCTCTCTCTCTCTCTCTCTCTCTCTCTCTCTCTCTCTCTCTCTCTCTCTCTCTCTCTCTATATATATATATATATATATATATATATATATATATGTGTGTGTGTGTGTGCGTATGTGTGTGACACATCACGTTTGAAATCATTCTCAAGAAATGTTCTGCGTCTTATTTACATCATAATCAACAAGGTAAACAAAAATGCTCACAAACGACTCTTTTCTTTACCGACTGTAAGTCATTATCTGGAGCATAACATGCATCAGTGTGCCACTGGATAGCAATCGCAATCTTCACCAGTGGTCGTTCTTAAGCATCTTATCTCTCTCTCTCTCTCCTCTCCTCCTCCCTACCTTGTTATCTATCTTATCTTAGTTTTCTTTCCGTGAAGTTCGCCGGTGTGGTGTGCCAGGTCTATCTGTCTATCTTGCTCTCCTTCGTGTCTCACGCACGCACGCATGCACGCACGGGTGTGTGTGTGGGGGTTCGTAAGGTAAGGGTAAGGAGATGAGGATTTCTACAAAGACAGTGATTAATGTGTTGTTATTAATGTGTTGTTGGCATACGATTCCCCATTGGCTGTCTCAGTTGACTTGGAGAAGATGGGAGATAAAACGACATAGTACGAAAATGTATCCAAACTTTTCACTCTGTAGACAAAATTGTTTTCTTTTTGCTTCTTAAACAAACACTTTTACTCTATCGTTATCTCTTGACCACAGTGTTTACACTTTACTGACAAACAATCAACAAAAACAACTTAAGATGAGAGATGTCTTCATCCCTCACACAGCGATACGATTAGGTTAATGAGTTCATTTTATTTACAGAGTTAAAAATGAGGTGTTAAAAGCACAATCACATTTTAACACTGAGGTTTAAAATGGAAAATTTCAACTTCTCACAAGCGACTTGCCAACACGACAGACCCTCACCCATTCTAATGGGGCTAAAAAGGCTCCATACCTAATGTCATTAGCCGGTAATGACCCCCTAATATCCTAGCCATTACCCAAAAACACCGGTCTTGAATTGGTGATTAACCACTTACATCTAGGGCTATTAACCCCAGTAATTGATCACATGTCTTGGATAACGACTGAGCGATGAAACAATTATGTCTTGGGGTAATGACCTCCCCCCCCCCGGTAAATACTCATTTACATCTGGATAATGACTTACTGAAGGGTCATTAGTGGTTTGGCAATGATGTCATTGCGTCCACTAATGTGGCAGGGATGACACGCTAATAACCACCTCTATCGACATCTATTAAGTTCCCTTCAATGTCCCAGTGATACACACACTAATGACCCTGTAATCACCAGTTCATCAACCCCCCAGTAATGACCCTGTAATCACCAGTTCATCAACCCTCCCAGTAATGACCCTGTAATCACCAGTTCATCAACCCCCCAGTAATGACCTAGCAATTACCAGTAATTGCCAGTTTATCACCCTAATTGTACATCCAGGGCTGCGAATTACTGAGCCGATGAACATTTTGTATTGTCTCGATAAATGCCCAGTAAGACCTTCATAATTACTCTAGTAATTAGCCGTTAGTGGATCAGGTAATAACCAAGTAATGACATAGAAGTGATCTGGATATTACGAAATATGCTTTTTATTTTTTTTCAATTGCAAAGAAAGTGTGTGTGTGTGTGTGTGTGTGTGTGTGTGTGTGTGTGTGTGTGTGTGTGTGTGTGTGTGTGTGATTCCTTCAGTGTGTTCACGATAGTGCGAGCCTTGAGCACGACGGTACGACCCATGAGCACGACGGTACGACCCTTAAGCACGACGGTATACGACCCTTGATCAGGAGGGTACGACCCTTGAGCACGATGGTATACGACCCTTGAGCACGACGGTATACCACCCTTGAGCACGACGGTATACGACCCTTGAGCACGACGGTATACGACCCTTGAGCACGAAGGTACGACCCTTATCTTCGATGGCTTGCTCATTCTGACCCGATCGTGTAAAAGGTCTGGTCAAAGGTCAAACATCATTATACCCCCTGGTCATAGCTCTGTGGTCTAGGGTCGACGTACCGTCGTGTACGAACACCGTACCATCGTCGTACTCATATACCGTACCTTCGTACTCAAAGACCTCATTCCCCTGCTCGAGATGGGGGAAAAAAAACTGCGCGTGTGCGTGTGTGTGTGTGTGTGTGTGTGTGTGTGTGTGTGTGTGTGTGTGTGTGTGTTGCTTATCTCTCGTCGCCATTTCTCCAGCAGCCAGCCATCTTGAAGTATAGCCCCCTCCCCTCCCACTCCCCCCAACACACATGCACACTCACACACTCACACACACACACACACACACACACACACACACACACACACACACACACACACGCCAGTAGCCATGGATGCAACTGACAATGTGGGACTTCGGGTCTGGCGCGCCTCACACTGTGTGAGGAGAGGGGGCGTGCGGGCGGAGGAGGTGAGGGACGATGAGGGGGCGTGTGTGGGGGGGGGGGTTTAGGAAGGTTGTTCTTCCTTCCTTCACCATCACCCCTCATTGGGCTCTCACCAGAGGTCAGTCCCTCCCTCTGACCTGACCGACACAGTCGTCTTATAAGGTCGAGTGAGTGAAATGAGGAAGAAATCTCAAAAAATGTCAGAGTCGTTCGTGGTGTGTGTGTGTGTGTGTGTGGAGGGAGAGAGAGAGAGAGAGAGAGAGAGAGAGAGAGAGAGAGAGAGAGAGAGAGAGAGAGAGAGAGAGAGAGAGACGAGTAAAGGGGGTGGGGCTGGTTGTGGTGGAGGTGGTGGTGGTGATTGTGGTGGTGGTGGTGGTGGAGGGGCGTCTAGGCACACTCGTCCGTCTGCTGGCGGGATCCTGCCCTCAGTAAGACCCCAGCCAGCAAGGGAGAGGCACGCAGCGCGCATCTCGTCTCGTCTCGAACCACCACCACCACCACCTCCTCTCTCCCCACACAACACACAGCCCACAACCATAATGTCTGATGGTAAGCTACAGAGTGCTCTCGCCTGCAGGAGATCGCGCACGTCTTCGTCAGGTACTCGAATCCAGACGTCCCTCTCGAGAGAAAGGGGTTCCTCCCTCCTCCCTCCTCTCTCCTCCGACCTCTGCATCTCCCTCATCTCCTCTCCCCCTTTACCCCCCTTTTCCCATTTTTTGGCCCTCCCCTCTCCCTTAAAACCGGTTGGGGCATCGGTCCGCGATAGATTAACAGGTACACCCTCGACCCATCCTCGAGGGGCGCCCCGGTTTGCGATAATCTCACCGTCCATTTGCAATGATCGAAACTCGTCCTCTTCCTCCTGCACAGGGCTGTGCGAGAGCAGCATCCACGCAGAACGCCCTCGGGGGGGGCGAGGGGGGTTGGTTTGGGAGTTCATCCGTGCGTTCGAATGCCTCTACGTGAGAGAGGGAGAGAACGCGAGGTTTGGCTGGGTCATGCAACACCCAGGATGAGGTCAATTGATGAGTGGGGAAGAGGACGTTCTGAGACGGGTCGATCTTCCCCCACGACTTAAATCGCACCAGAATTAATTTGTGTCGTCCATGGAACTCATCATCATTATTTTTTTTCCCCTATTTGTGTGTGTGGGGCGTTTTATTATTAAGGGTCATTTGGGCGTTTTTATCTCGGGGTATCTGTGCCAGTTTGAGTGACGTAACTGGGTTCTAAATCAAGGTCATGTCAGTGATTCTCTAGGAACCAAAGGAGTTTAATATTTTTTCCCCCCTCTCTCTCTAACTTACCCGAGTTACGGTGAGTTCATTAAGGTCAAACTTGAGTTACCTTGAACTCATTAAGGTTCAACCAGAGTTCCCTTGAGGAAATTAGGTTCAATTCGTCTTCCCTGAAGCTCATGAGTTCAATCGAGCGTTTCAAATCGGGGTCACATAAGCATTCGAGATCAGGGTCGTGGTTAAGGGTCATCTGGTATTTTGAACCTGAATAACTTCGGCGTTCGAAATAGAGTCCCTAAGCGTTCGAATTCGTATAACCTCCCCCCCCCCCCCCACCAGTGTGTTCAACTGGCAGTGACCTGAAAGTGTTTCAAAAGGTAAATGACATGAATTAATCTCTTGTAATCTGAGATATATAATCAGTTTGATTTTGATCATTCCCGTCTGAACTCGCATCACAGAAGCGTTCTCAATCAGAACAAATGAGCGTTTAAATTTGGTGTCACCTGCGTTCGATTTTGGTAACACAGGTTGCTTTACTTTGGTCAATGTGAGCGTTCTAATTTTTAGAGTTACTTTCGCGTTTAAATTCCATTCAAACCAGGGCTTTATTGGAATCACCTGCGCGTTTTTATATGGTTTATCTGACGGCTTTGTTTTGAGTCATACGAGCGTTTTAAATTGAACCATCATGTGTTCTATAGTTTTGGTCTGCAAATGTTTCTGATCTGGTTCTATAGCGCGTTCTTAATTGAACTCCCTGCATCCTGTGATAATCTGTATTGGCGTTCTTGTTTGAGTCATTTTGAACCTCCAAATATTGGCACGTCAAGTTGGGTTACACACGCGTTCTAATTTGTTTCACCTTAGCGTTCAGCTGTATGTCATGTATGCGTTCTAATTTGGACCGTCTGAGCGTCCAAAGTTGGGTCACATATGCGTTCCAATTTGGCCCATCTGGGAGTCCAAAGTTGGGTTACATATGCGTTCCAATTTGGCCCATCTGAACGTCCCAATTTGGGCCACGCAAACGTTCCAATTTGGCCCACCTAAGCGTCCAAAGTAAGGTCACGTGAGCATTCTAAATAGGGCCAAATGGGTATCCTAAACTGGGTCTCGTACGCGTTCAAATTCGTGAGACCTGAGCGTCGTAAATTGGGCAAACTAAGCGTTCTAAATCTGGTCTCTGGGCAAACTACGCGTTCTAAATCAAGCCCCATCAAAACGTTCTAATGTGTGTGATCTAAGCTTTGAAATTGGGTTCAGCTTGGTGCGCACATTAGAGATGAGATTAGCGTTCTAATCTGATCTCTCTACAGTGTACAGTTGTTCTACAGAAGCGTACAACGGTAAACTCTCTGAACGTTAAGAAGTTCCTCATCCAATCAGCGCACTGAGGATGGGTTAGACTTAGCCAATCAGGGCCTATGTGATGGATGACGTAAGAGCTCAGGTGATTAGAATATCATTATCTTTTTGATTTACTGTTGATCTCTGTTATCAACTGTTGGTCCATCCTTACCTGTTTACCCATCCCTAACTGTTGATCCATCCCTACCTGTTTACCCATCCCTAACTGTTGATCCATCCCTACCTGTTGATTCTGGTCCATCCCTAACTGTTGATCCATCCCTAACTGTTGATCATCCATCCCTAACTGTTGATCCATCCCTAACTGTTGATCCATCCCTAACTGTTGGTCCATCCCTAACTGTTGATTCTGGTCCATCCCTAACTGTTGATCCATCCCTAACTGTTGATCATCCATCCCTAACTGTTGATCCATCCCTAACTGTTGATCCATCCCTCACTGTTGATCATCCATCCCTAACTGTTGGTCCATCCCTACCTGTTGATTCTGGTCCATCCCAAACTGTTGATCCATCCCTACCTGTTTACCCATCCCTAACTGTTGATCCATCCCTAACTGTTGGTCCATCCCTACCTGTTGATTCTGGTCCATCCCTAACTGTTGATCCATCCCTAACTGTTGATCCATCCCTAACTGTTGATCCATCCCTAACTGTTGATCCATCCCTAACTGTTGATCATCCATCCCTAACTGTTGATCCATCCCTAACTGTTGATCATCCATTCCTAACTGTTGATCCATCCCTAACTGTTGATCCATCCCTAACTGTTGATCATCCATCCTTAACTGTTGATCCATCCCTAACTGTTGATCCATCCCTAACTGTTGATCATCCATCCCTAACTGTTGATCCATTCCTAACTGTTGGTCCATCCCTACCTTTTGATTCTGGTCCATCCCTAACTGTTGATCATCCATCCCTAACTGTTGATCCATCCCTAACTGTTGATCCATCCCTAACTGTTGATCAATCCCTAACTGTTGGTCCATCCCTAACTGTTGATTATGCAACCCTAACTGTCGGTCCATCCCTAACTGTTGATCCATCCCTAACTGTTGATCCATCCCAAACTGTTGGTCCATCCCTAACTGTTGATCCATCCCTAACTGTTGATATCCATCCCTAACTGTTGATCCATCCCTAACTGTTGATCATCCATCCCTAACTGTTGATCCATCCCTAACTGTTGGTTCAGCCCTAACTGTTGATCCATCCCTAACTGTCGGTCCATCCCTAACTGTTGATCCATCCCTAACTGTTGATCATCCATCCCTAACTGTTGATCCATCCCTAACTGTTGATCATCCATCCCTAACTGTTGATCCATCCCTAACTGTTGATCATCCATCCCTAACTGTTGATCATCCATCCCTAACTGTTGATCCATCCCTAACTGTTGGTCCATCCCTAACTGTTGATCCATCCCTAACTGTTGATCATCCATCCCTAACTGTTGATCCATCCTAACTGTTGATTCCATCCCTAACTGTTGATCCATCCCTAACTGTTGATCCATCCCTAACTGTTGATCCATCCCTAACTGTTGATCCATCCCTAACTGTTGATCCATCCCTAACTGTTGATCCATCCCTAACTGTTGATCATCCATCCCTAACTGTTGATCCATCCCTAACTGTTGATCATCCATCCCTAACTGTTGATCCATCCCTAACTGTTGATCATCCATCCCTAACTGTTGGATCATCCATCCCTAACTGTTGATCCATCCCTAACTGTTGATCATCCATCCCTAACTGTTGGTTTCTAACTCTTAGTTTTCAGCCATCATTGATGGTTTTCGAGTGTTAGTTCAACCCTATCTGTTGGTTTCTTACTGTTGGTTCAGACCTGACTGTTGGTTTCTAAGTGTTAGTTCATCCCTAAATATTGGTTCTCTACCCCTTAAAAACCTCCTTCCCCTCTGTATTATGGTTTCAACCTCCAGTTATCTTAGTTCCACCCAGAACGCTTAACTCAACTCAAACTAGTTCCTAAAGACAAATGCCACTTCAAGATGCGAATTACCAGCAAATGTCAGTGCGTTTTCTTTTTCTATGCCGGTTTCTAGAGACCTGTTGGCTGGGCCTGGGTTTGATTCTAGTGTAGGTGAACGGAACGAGAGATAGATAGATAGGCAGATAGATAGATAGATAGATAGAGGGGTAGGTAGGTAGGTAGGTAGATAGAGAGGTAGGTAGGTAGGGAGAGAGAGAGAGAGAGAGAGAGAGAGAGAGAGAGAGAGAGAGAGAGAGAGAGAGAGAGAGAGAGAGAGAGAGAGAGAGAGAAACATCAGACGAGTAATTTGACTCCGATCCGGGCAGACGTGAGGCTTAGGTGACTCCCCTGACTGCCAGGTGACTCCCCTGACTACCAGGTGACTCTCCTGACTACCAGGTGACTCTCCTGACTGCCAGGTGACTCTCCTGACTACCAGGTGACTCCCCTGACTGCCAGGTGACTCTCCTGACTACCAGGTGACTCTCCTGACTACCAGGTGACTCTCCTCACTACCAGGTGACTCTCCTGACTACCAGGTGACTCTCCTGACTACCAGGTGACTCTCCTGACTACCAGGTGACTCTCCTGACTGCCAGGTGACTCTCCTGACTACCAGGTGACTCTCCTGAATACCAGGTGACTCCCCTGACTGCCAGGTGACTCTCCTGACTACCAGGTGACTCCCCTGACTACCAGGTGACTCTCCTGACTACCAGGTGACTCTCCTGACTGCCAGGTGACTCTCCTCACTACCAGGTGACTCTCCTGACTACCAGGTGACTCTCCTGACTACCAAGTGACTTCCCTGACTGCCAGGTGACTCTCTTGACTACCAGGTGACTCTCCTGACTACCAGGTGACTCTCCTGACTACCAGGTGACTCTCCTCACTACCAGGTGACTCTCCTGACTGCCAGGTGACTCTCCTGACTACCAGGTGACTCCCATGACTGCCAGGTGACTCTCCTGACTGCCAGGTGACTCTCCTCACTACCAGGTGACTCCCCTGACTACCAGGTGACTCTCCTGACTACCAGGTGACTCTCCTCACTACCAGGTGACTCTCCTGACTACCAGGTGACTCCCATGACTGCCAGGTGACTCTCCTGACTACCAGGTGACTCTCCTGTTTACCAGGTGACTCTCCTGACTACCAGGCGACTCTCCTGACTACCAGGTGACTCCCCTGACTGCCAGGTGACTCTCCTGACTACCAGGTGACTCTCCTCACTGCCAGGTGACTCTCCTGACTACCAGGTGACTCTCCTGACTACCAGGTGACTCTCCTGACTACCAGGTGACTCCCCTGACTGCCAGGTGACTCTCCTGACTACCAGGTGACTCCCATGACTGCCAGGTGACTCTCCTCACTGCCAGGTGACTCTCCTGACTACCAGGTGACTCCCATGACTGCCAGGTGACTCTCCTCACTGCCAGGTGACTCTCCTGACTACCAGGTGACTCTCCTGACTACCAGGTGACTCTCCTGACTACCAGGTGACTCTCCTGACTGCCAGGTGACTCTCCTGACTACCAGGTGACTCTCCTGACTACCAGGTGACTCTCCTGACTACCTAGGTGACTCTCCTGACTGCCAGGTGACTCTCCTGACTACCAGGTGACTCCCCTGACTGCCAGGTGACTCTCCTGACTACCAGGTGACTCTCCTGACTGCCAGGTGACTCTCCTCACTACCAGGTGACTCCCCTGACCGTCGCCTTGAGAGCCCGTGTTCTAGTTAATGATAATTAAAGTTGGTGGTTTCGACAGAGAGAGAGAGAGAGAGAGAGAGAGAGAGAGAGAGAGAGAGAGAGAGAGAGAGAGAGAGAGAGAGAGACAGAGAGAGAGAGAGAGTTATAGGGCTGCCTCCAACCCTCCTCTCTCTCTCTCTCTCTCTCTCTCTCTCTCTCTCTCTCTCTCTCTCTCTCTCTCTCTCTCTTCTGTGTCTTTGTTCTTACCTCTTGAGTTCTGTCTCTCCTATCCTTTCTTTTACATCTTCTCTCTCTCTCTCTCTCTCTCTCTCTCTCTCTCTCTCTCTCTCTCTCTCTCTCTCTCTCTCAAGTATATCTCGTTGTGTGTATTTTAACCCAGTTTATATTTCTGTCTATATCAATCACAGTTCATCTGCCTGTCTATCTACATAAGTGCCAGCTTCATAAACAGTTTCTTTTTTCTCTCTCTCTCTGTCTCCCACCTTTACCACTGCTTCTGTCTCTCTTGCCTTCTGTCTTAAACTTCTGCGTCTGTCTAATGTCTCTCTCTCTTTCTCTCTTGTTTGTATGTCTCATAACCGTCTTGTCGCTGAGTCTATGTCTCTCTGTCTCTGTCAGTCTGTCTGCCAGTCTGTCTGTCTCTGTCTGTCTGTCTCTCTCTCTCTCTCTCTCTCTCTCTCTCTCTCTCTCTCTCTCTCTCTCTCTCTCCTCTCTCTCCCTTGTGCGAGACAGTCTTTCGCATATATCTAATTGTATCCGCCTGTGTGTGAGCCTTTGTCTGCTCTCTCTCTCTCTCATTCTCTCTTTCCCCCTCTCTCTCTCTCTCTCTCTCTCTCTCTCTCTCTTTGCCTCTCTCTCTCCCTCTCTCCCCGCCTTCGCCCTCTCCCACACAAAGCGCATGCAGTATTGATTTAGCCAGACTCTCTTGGACAATCATCCTGGATACAAATTTCCGTGGCATGCGAACCCCTCAATGATACCTGTATTTACCATCTGATTCGCTCGTGTTCATCTTCTAGAGAGAAAGATAGATTTCGTCATTTAATTCTGGGGTGTGTGTGTGTGTGTGTGTGTGTGTGTGTGTGGTGGGGGGTTCGTAGGGGATGGTGATTCGGCAGTATCTGGGTGGAGAGGGAGGGAGAGGGGAGCTGCGGAGGGGGGGAGGGGAAGCGCAAGAGCAGGGAGGCATTGTGGAAGAGGGGAGGAGGAGGGTAGGGAGGGAGGGAGGGAGGGAGGAGGGGTATGGAGGAGAGGGAGGAGGGGTATGGAGAGGGAGGGAGTGGAAGGAGGGAAAGGTGTGCAAAGGCTTCAGAGAAAATGGGACCTTTTTATCCTATTTTTTTTCTTTCTTCCTAGGTGGGTTGAGGTAGATATCAGGCCGTTCTAGGAAGCATATGTGGAGGGTGTTGGTGTCCCGAAACAGCGACGCTCTAGTCTGAAACAGTGATTCTTTTTTGGGGGTGGTTTTGAAGCCGTGATGTTTAGGGATAAGAGATGATTTATGGATGGGAAGCGGTGTTGCTTAGGAACGAAAATGGTGTTATTTGGGTACGAAGCAGTGTTGTTTGGGTACGAAGCAGTGTTGTTTGGGTACGAAGCAGTGTTGTTTGGGTACGAAGCAGTGTTGTTTAGGTACAAAGAAGTGTTGTTTGGGCATGAAACAGTATTGTTTGGGTACGAAGCAGTGTTGTTTGGGTACGAAGCAGTGTTGTTTCGGTAAGATGCAATGTAGCCTGGGTATGAGGTAGCATTTTTTGGATACGAAACAGTGGTCTTTGGGTGCAAATCAGTGTTGTTTGAGTTCGATGCAACGCCTTTTGCGTATGTAGTAGTAACGTTTGGATTGGAAGCAGTATAGTTTTTTTTTTTAAGAAACAGCGTTGTGAAGCATTGTTCCTTGTGTATGACGGAAGTAGTGATGTATGTGTATGATGTGTGTATATGATGCAGTGTTATTTATGTATGAAGCAGTGTTCTTCGTGTTTGAATAAATGTTCTTCGTGTATGAATGAATGTTCTTCGTATAGGAATGAATGTTCTTTGTGTATGAAGCAGAGCTATTTGTGTATGAAGCAGTGTTCTTCAAGTATGAAACAGACTTGTTTGTCTATGAAGCAGTGTTCTCCGCGTATGAAGCAGTGTTGTTTGTCTATGAAGCAGTGGTGATTATTTGGTAAAACTTATCACCAAAAGAAGAAGAAGAAGAAAATGGAGAGAGATGAGAAAATGGAGTTACTAAAGGCCCTTCTGTCTGTCTGTCTGTCTGTCTGTCTCTCTCTCTCTCTCTCTCTCTCTCTCTCTCTGGCAGCCACCGACCAGGGAGGTCTACACTATCTGTACTACCTGCCTGGGTGTCGGGAGGGTGAGCGGCGGCCGAGCTGTGAGCCAGCACTTCAGTGGCTGTCAAGTGTCACTTCTTAGGTCCAGGTAGCTGCCTTATCTCTCTCTCTCTCTCTCTCTCTCTCTCTCTCTCTCTCTCTCTCTCTCTGCTGCCTCACCCAGACGTAAGGGCTGCTGGCTTTTCAGTCCACAACAAAAATGCAATCTCTCCATCTCTCTCTCTCACCTAACACTTGATAACCACACCTAACTCACACACAAGACTCACTGTGGTGAGTTCTACGCGCTCACCTTGTCCTCTGGCATAAAATTTCCTCGTAAGTATTCACAAGCAAGTTCTTTCGCTCTCTCTCTCTCTCTCTCTCTACATACATACATACATACATGCAGGTGTGTGTGTTTGTGTGTGTGTGTGTGTGTGTGAGAGAGAGATAGATAGATAGATAGATAGATAGATAGAGAGAGAGAGAGAGAGAGAGAGAGAGAGAGAGAGAGAGAGAGAGAGAGAGAGAGAGAGAGAGAGAGAGAGAGAGAGAGAGAGAGAGAGAGAGCCAGCCAACAAGGTCAGGATGACCTGGCTTCACGAGAGGAGTATAGTTCGATCCACTCGCGCCAATACAGGTCACGTACCTGACAAAGAAGAGGAGAAGCGCGCCTTGACCTGGATTCGAACCCGCGGGCTTGAGTCTCGAGCATAATGCACGCCAGGAGTGTGAAGCAGCTTCTACTTGGGCACAGAAAAGGGGGTGGAGGGACGAACCAACCGTCTGCCATTTTCTTTCTCTCTGCTTTGACACGGACAGATCCTGTATTGGACAGGGATAGTGACCTGGTTCTGAGAGAGAGGGTGTGTGTGTGTGTGTGTGTGTGTGTCTGTGTGTGTGTGTGTGTGTGTGTGTGTGTGTGTGTGTGTGTGTGTGTGTGTGTGTGTGTGTGACCTCGTCTGCGTATATGTGACCTCGCTGGGAAAGAACACTGGAGGTGATTTCCCAGGTTCTGTGAACCCATTTGCCAGATTATGGAACAGATCATGGTCTCTGGGTCCGTTCTTGCCTGTGTTCTCGTTTGTATGTGACTTTGTTTCGTCGTGTGTGTGTGTGTGTGTGTGTTTGTGTGTGTGTGTGTGTGTGGGTGTGTGTGTGTGTGTGTGCGGGGTAAGAGCCAATGCTTTCTCATTTATGGTATTTTGAATTTTAATGTCTACATGGCCTCACCTGTGGCTGGTGTCAGACCAGGTCATATGACCTGACCTGTCCTTGTGACCTGGTCTCTCTCTGTATGATGTCCACCTTCATGGATTCATCATTCATTGTATATCATTCATTCACAACAACGACACTTCACATGAACATGTGAATATCAATCGTGAATTATGGCCTCTTGTTGCTTTATGAATTATGGTCTCTTGTTGCCTTATATTTCCATATCTCGAAGAATTGTTTACTGGTGACATTGACAAACTAACTTAGAAAATCTAAGGGTTGTGATCGAGTCATTCCTTACTCTTCTCTCTTCTATGGTGGGCAGATTCATAGGCCTCTAACCTCTCCATGTGTCTCAGGTCTCTTAATTCTGAGGACCAGATATTTGGGGACGAGACCAGACTCTCTGACAAGGCGTTTTCCACAGATCAAGAAGAACAATGGTTCCAGGACTCAGCCCTGCGGTACGCCACTGGGGGAACCCCATCCCACTTCGAGTTGGCTTCTCTGGCACGTATCATTAGTCCTCTTCTGCAGGAGTAACTTGATATCCATGGATGGAATCCCCCGTCATCATTCTTGGCTGGTGATGCTGGTCCATAACCAATAATCCCCTATGTGATCCGTAGCCAATCCTCCATGAGGTCCATGACCAATCTCTTATGTGGCCTAGCGTCAAATGCTTTCTGATAGTCCAGGAACACACAGTCCACTCAACATTCTCTTTTGTTCATTCTTCCCTCAAGACTGGTCGATAAATGGATACATGGCTCGGAATGGGGTATACATATACGTATATATACGTACATATATACGTATCTATACGTAGCGTTCTCTTGTCGATACCGTCTCGGCCACCATGGGGGAAAAGAAACCCGCTGTCAACATTTATAGCTTCATCGGTCGGTACGTGTCAGTCGTCCATCATTCTCACGCTATAGAAATACTTCGCCGAGTCTTCTCCGCAACAGATTTCTTGCTTCATTTCATGTCACAACTCATCACACACCGACATTGTCAAACTGGGGTTGAGAAACGTGAAGGGTGTGATAGAGTCTTCTTTATTCCCCTTCTTCTCCACAGTGGACACATTTACGACCTTTGACCTCTGGGTGAGACTCACGTCTCTCATCTCAGGGTAACATCGTATTTGCTCTCCTCTATACCTTCTCTATCATATCTTTTTGTGAGTCTAACTGCCAGACCACCCCCCCTAAGGTCCCCCACCACCACACCACCACCCCCAACGTCTCCCACCACCACCACACCACCCCCAACGTCTCCCACCACCACCACCACCAAAGTCACCCACCACACCACCACCACAGTTCCACCACCACCACCACCAAAGTCACCCACCACAGTCCCCCACCACCACCGCCGCAGCTAAACACCATCCAATCATCAGGCATTTCCCTTATGTAGGCAAGCAAGGTTGCTTACGAAGCATTTCCCACCGCGTGCAGCCGGGGGCCCGCGGCTTGCCCCCCCCACAGCGCTCCGTGGTGCTGTGAATAATACCCGCAGTTTGTCGTTATCACTGCGGATGTGGGAGAGAGAGAGAGAGAGAGAGAGAGAGAGAGAGAGAGAGAGAGAGAGAGAGAGAGAGAGAGAGAGAGAGAGAGAGAGAGAGAGAGAGAGAGAGAGAGAGTGGGAGAGAAGTGTCTGCTGGAGAGGGAGAAGAGGGTAGGGTATGTTGGCGAGTGGGAGGGATGTGGAGGGAGTGTTTGGAGGAGAGGCGTGACAAAGAGAGAGAGAAAGAGAGAGAGAGAGAGAGAGAGAGAGAGAGAGAGAGAGAGAGAGAGAGAGAGAGAGAGAGAGAGAGAGAGAGAGAGAGAGAGAGAGAGAGAGAGAGAGAGAGAGACGTAGAGAGAGAGAGAGACGTAAGAAGAGGAGAAAACGAAGGAGTGAAAGCAGATCAGATGGAAGGAAGGAAGGAAGGAAGAAGGGTAGGAGGGAATTCACACCAAGATGGAGTAGGCAGACGAAAGCTGAGAATTTAATTCATCTTTCCAAGCGAAATCGTGACGGAAGAAGGTGGAGGAACGACGTGAATTAATTGTAAAGAGAAGAAGGTACACCAGGAAACACAAAACTTGGAGATGATTATTACTAGCAAACACAAAACTTGGAGATGATTATTACCAGCAAACACAGAACTTGGAGATGATTATTACTAGCAAACACAACTTGGACAAGACAATTGTGAAACCAAAATCTAAAATGTACCTTAACAGTTCAAAAACAACCTTTCGTTTCACTATTTTCCAATCGTTCCTCTCTGTCCCCAGCGATGGTGTTGTCCTGTCCCAACTTCTGTGAGTCTAAGTTTGACCCCTTACTCTTGAAAGTTGTCTTCACTACATCTATGTCACACAGGCCTGGGTCCTTGACTCGTGCCTGGCGCTTTGCTTCCCATAGTTTCTATAGGGAGACCAGCCACACGAGGATGGACCGTTATGGCACCCACTTCTTCCTCAAGAGAGGGAGGCTGTACACGTTACTTCCATGTCGCTTCTCAACACATTTCTACCTTTAGAATTTAGACCCATCGCGTACCTACAGGATTCTGGTCATATTATTTCAGTCGCTTTCATACCCTATTTTTCCTCTCCATCCTTATGGCCATGTTTTACCCACGCCATGTACGGTCGATATATATATATATATATATATATATATATATATATATATATATATATATATATATATATATATATATATCTCAGAATGATTTTCCCCAACTGCCATCTTAGACAAAATGTTAAGCTGTATAAACTTAACTCGACTAAGTCAGTATGAGGCTAACTTGAATGGGACTCCACTAACTTAAGAAGACTTTAAGTGATGTCAAGGCCTCACTTACAATAACACTTATCACGCTTTTGTCAGATGGTAACTTGCCACTTGTTCTTCATGTCTTCGTGACCATGTTCAAGTGGCCATTGCGAGCAGTCTTCGTCTCATTCAAAATCGTTCTGGGTCTATTTCTTTCTTGTGTCTCCCCTGATGATGTGATTATTACACGAAAGTGCACTTGGGAACTTATCGTGTTTCATTTATCTCCTCTCGTTGTCAGTAACTTCCACTGGAAACTAGGTCACGCAGGAAATATACCTTTAGTCTGAACTGTATATGAAATCTTTTCCTTCACACACACACACACACACACACACACACACACACACACACACACACACACACACACACACACACACAGATCCTTCACCCGTGACCCATTTGCATATTCATACCTGACCAACATCGCCCCAGCGGTGGAAAATGACATTTGGGTAGTGAATAAATGAATAACCAGAGATAAGTAAATATAGAAATATCTGCATGTATTTGTGGCTACGTGTGTGCGTGTGTGTGTGTGTGCGAGTGTGTGTGTGTGTGTGTGTGTGTGTGTGTGTGTGTGTGTGTGTGTGTGTGTGTGTGGGTGTGTGTTTGTTATTATCTAGTTATATTCGCATCACAGAGAGGGAGTTCTATACTCCGGAGGTCTCCATCTCTTGTGTATTTTCTTACACCATCAAGAAGGCTATCAAATCCTTGTAAGTTACTGACATTAACAATCTCTTTGTTCAGATCACAACATCCATCCACAACCCTCACAACTACAATTGTACATTTCTACCATCCATCTTGACACCTTCCTGTTAGTCAGCTGCTGGTCATAACCTCTGGTACTGCATCTCATAAACAGTTGTTTACTGTCAACATTGTCATCCAGTTGATATTAGGAACTCAAAGCTTGTCATCAGGTCACCCCTTACTCTTCTCTCCTCCTTGGTGGACGGCTTGTGTAGCCCTCAACCTGTCACATTAGCTTTACATCTCTTAATCCAGATGCATTATCTTGGTTGCTCTGCTCTGGACTATCTCAATTATATATATCTCTTTCCTTCCTCTAGGTATGTAGACCAGCCAGCCTGCAGATGCATGATCCAATCTCTGTTTTGATACACGGTTGTGTAAACAGCTCACCAAAGACTTCCTCATCCGTATAGTTGAACATGACTTTGATATCTGCCTGCAGAGCAGATTAATTTCTGCAGTGTTCTCCTGATGTGTGGCTCTGGCGACGACTTTGCCGTAGTGGCGACCCTCCTTAGATCTCTCTCATACATGAGTTTCAGTCGCTTATTCCCTGCTAGATAGCATCTGCACTTGGGGCATCTTTCACCGAGTCTTATCCTCATTACTTCACACTTTATTAAGGTGAATCTCATCAGCCATTTACGAGGCCACCTTTGGAGTGTGTCCACATCTCCCCTCCTTCTGTAAACGGATGTAAAATCTTTTTCCATTCTTCATTTCGTCTCACGACCTCGGCATCATCCACAAACACAGGGACGAATCCATTTTACCACCCAGGCAACTCCTTCACATACACCAAGAACAGCAGTGGGTCCAAGACTGAACCTTGCGGCACACCGATCTTAACCTCAGTCCATTTTGAGAATGTGCCACTGACCCTGCGTCCTGTGTTCGCATCAATGTACGTAAATCATCAGTCCAACGAGGAAGTTTCGCCCGTAGTTTCAATTACCCACGACCCTAGTACTGTTCCAGTTCTTCCCTTATATAGCCTCTCAAACAGTCTTGTTCTGATAGCTCTAATCACCCCGTCTTATCTGAACAGCAGTCGTTAATGACGTCATCAAATTGATCTAAAGACTTGAATCATGTCTAATTTATCAGTTAATTCTATGTGCCAATTATCAATAGAATCTAATTTCTTTATCTCCCATCTCGTTCCCTCATTCATGCCCTAAGCTGTTGTGGCCAGACAGCTCAGATATATCATTCATCTGGGAATCAGAGAAAATACTCACATTTAACAGTTGAATATGATGTCAAAAACCTCTCTCTCTCTCTCTCTCTCTCTCTCTCTCTCTCTCTCTCTCTCTCTCTCTCTCTCTCTCTCTCTTCCCTTCTTAATGCTCCGAATTTCTGACTATATATATATATATATATATATATATATATATATATATATATATATATATATATAGATAGATAGATAGATAGATAGATCGGTAGATAGATAGATAGATAGATAGATAGATAAAGGTAATTTCCCACGACCGTCTGGTAATCAGAGAGACGCATCATCTCGCTAATTAAATCCCTCCTCTCTAAGTCATCTCATTAATTACAGTTATTAACGCAGTTACTGCGATCCCACGGTGTGGCCTTGATGTTCATCATAAGCGGCGCGCGTGCGCTGGGGGAGAGAGAGAGAGAGAGAGAGAGAGAGAGAGAGAGAGAGAGAGAGAGAGAGAGAGAGAGAGAGGTAGAGGTAGAGAGAGAGAGAGAGAGAGAGAGAGAGAGAGAGAGAGAGAGAGAGAGAGAGAGAGAGAGAGAGAGAGTTCCTGAAATACGCAAACAACATTTTGCACTTCGCGAACATTTTCTTCAAATCGACCGCAGGTCCTGGGCGAGACACGAGACTTGAGGCAAGGCTGAGCGAGACACTTGAGCACGACGGTATACAACCCTTGAGCACGACGGTATACAACCCTTGAGCACGACGGTACACCCTTGAGCACGACGGTATACGACCCTTGAGCACGACGGTATACGACCCTTGAGCACGACGGTATACGACCCTTGAGCACGACGGTATACGACCCTTGAGCACGACGGTACGACCCCCTTGCTCAAAGGTCGTACAGACGTGATCAAGGAGATGACGTGTTTGTTGCAGTGTCGCCGCCATGCGCTGGCCTGACCTTGACCTACGTCTATGGTCCTTGAGGCAAACACGTCCTAAACGAGGTGGAAGCAAGGCTTGTTTAGCCATGTCTTTTTCTTTCTCTTTCTCTCTCTCTTTTTCTCTCTCTTTTTCTCTCCAGCGTTTAGAGATGGTCACAACCTTTGTGGCGTAAACAAATTAGATGTCGCTTTACATTCTGGGACCCTTACCCTACATGTGTGTGTGTGTGTGTGCGTGTGTGTGTGTGTGTGTGTGTTTATGTGTGTGTGTATGCGTGTTCTCTCTCTCTCTCTCTCTCTCTCTCTCTCTCTCTCTCTCTCTCTCTCTCTCTCTCTCTCTTTCTCTCTCTCTCTATATCGTTGTTCTCCTTTATCCTCTGTTCCTCCTTCCTCTATAAAACCACAAGTGACCCAACGCAAGACCTAAATATTTCACCAGCCCATTAAACTCCCTTCCTCTCTCCCTCATCTTCCACCTCCTCCTCCTCTCCCTTCCACACTCTCCCTCCTCTCCCTCCGCCTCTCCCTCCTCTCCCCACACGTTACCCTGACCCAAATTCTCTCTCTCACCTCCAGACGAAGGCGCTGCAGTTGCCGGACACCACCGCTGCAGGCAGCACACACACACACACACACACACACACACACACACACGCACACACACACACACACACACACACACACACACACACACACACACACACACACACGCAACGGCAGCCAGAGCATAAGTTGTGTGCGTGCACGTCAACAATCGCCTCTCTCTCTCTCTCTCTCTCTCTCTCTCTCTCTCTCTCTCTCTCTCTCTCTCTCTCTCTCTTTCTCTCTCTCTCTCTTTCTCTCTCTCCCGCCATCTGGTGCATCATCATCATTCAGAACAATCGCAACTCGTGAATCGCAATCAGGACGGATGTCGCCCTGCCCACAGTGGCTGACTCCCCTCCCTTAATGCACCCTGATACGTAGCTTGCCCCCTGCCTCCCTGCCTCCCTCTCTGGCTGGTGGGGTTGTGTATGTGTGTGTGTGTGTGTGTGTGTGTGTGTGTGTGTGTGTGTATAATTACCCGTCTGTGTGCACAGGGAGAGGGAGCTTTACCCCTGTGTGTGTGTGTGGGGCAGGTGGAAGAGGGAGGGGTTTATCCCTCCTGCTCTCTCATATCCTTGTTTCACCGTCATGTGAGTTCCCTGAATTTTTCATCGGGCGTCGCATTTACCCTCCTCCTCCTGCAGGTCTGGGGCGGTGGTCTCGGTCGTCCCCTCTCTCCCTCCCTCTCCCTCCCTCCCTCCCTCTCCCTCCCTCCCTCCTTCCACCTCACCCCACCCCATCCCTCCCTCACAACGCACGCTTCCTCATGGCCCTCCCTGACACTGGTCCCCCTCCTCTTCCCTCCCACCTCGCCTCGCTTCCATCTGTGCTCTCTCGACCCAGGCCTTCTGGTCTAACATCACTCTCCTGTTCTATAGGGAAAGTCTGTCTTCCTCTCATAGAATCATATATGCATATTTCGTTATCGAGTGTCTGTCTCTCTCTCTCTCTCCTAACTCCTCTCTCTTCCATTCTGAGTAGGGCGAAGGCCTTCTTTTCTTCCCTCAATATCAACTCGAGCCACTTAATTCTGGCACTATTCTCGTTGCAGATGAGATCCTTTCCAGCCAAGTCTATCTGGGGTTCAGTGAACGAAGAGATCAGAGGGTTTAAGACATTATCCCAGCGTCGGGTCGTACGAATATACGACGCTTTTATGTTTCGTTTAGACGTACGACATGTCCATGAAGGCAACACTGCCACTGTGTCATGTTCTTGTTAGTGACAAGGTCGTCATAAAGTCGACCTGTAATGTGAAGGTCAGAAGGTCGTTATAAAGCTGACCTGTAACGTCAAGGTCACAAGGTCGTAAAAAAGCTGACCTGTAATATCAAGGTCACAAGGTCGTCATAAAGTCGACCTGTAATATCAAGGTCACAAGGTCGTCATAAAGTCGACCTGTAATGGCCATTTTCCCTACCCTCAAAGTCTGGTCGGCTTTTCAACTCTTTCCCCGTCTGAAAGGCTCACCATTTCCCCCCCCCCGAGGCTAAGTTTCCACGGTTATTTGTCCCGCCACGGCTGCGTCTTGGTCCCGGGCCCCTTCGCGGTAGTTCACAGTCGACAGTCACATCATCGCACTAGTTCCTTCATAACGTCGGCATCATCAGCAAATAACACTCGACTCTTCGTGACTGTTCCTTCATAACGTCGGCATCATCAGCAAATAACACTCGACTCTTCGTGACTGGACGCGAGTCTGGTCCATCACTTACTTACATGAGGAACGTTGATGGTCGGAGTATAGTGAGCCGTGAGGAGCTGGAGGTGGAGGTGGAGGAGGTGGAGGAGGAACCTCCGACTCACCATTCTCGCCCAAAACTTGAGCAGGCTTCCGTGACATACCTACCCCCCTTGTTCTCTCTCTCTCTCTCTCTCTCTCTCTCTCTCTCTCTCTCTCTCTCTCTCTCTCTCTCTCTCTCTCTCCCTCTCCCTCTCTCTCAGTTAAGGATCTCCTCAACCACTTTAAGCCGCGTTCCTCTGCCTTTAACTGGGTTGTTTAGGCTTCCTCGTCATTCGTCTGTGAAGGGCGACATCAAAAGACCTTTTTGGCGATTCAGGGACATCCAATCCTTCCATCCATTTATTTAATTTTATTTTACTCTCTAGCATAGTGACGTCTCGATCATAAAACTCCAAAAGATCTGTCACGAAACATCTTTAGTACAGACAAACATTGTGTCATGTGGCTTCGAATGATCTTATAGCGATATACCAGTTATGTTCGGTCGGGACTCTGGCCTTTGATTTAGGGTTACTTCTCTATCGCCTAATTTGAACATGGGCACGACGCTGGGTCCTTTCCATTTCTCTGTTCGGTCGGGACTCTGGCCTTTCATTCAGGGTTTCTTCTCTATCGCCTAATTTGAAGATGGGCACGACGTGGGTCCTTTCCATCTCTCTGGCAATTGGTTTACCAGTCAGTGTGTGAATCAATTATTTCTTTCTCCGTTGACTTATGATTTTCAGGTGAATGGAATGATACACATAATTAACTCACGGGAGTTTTTACCCAACTAACTCGTTCGTTCCTTTAAAGAATTCTAACCATCCGACTTCTACAGTTCTTTTAACAAATTCTATAACCTTAGAACGATACAGTGGACCATCATGTTGAGTGTGTTTGTGACGAAGTGAAAAACACTCTCCCAGAATATATTTGACGTTCGTGCTGGGGGTCTCAAAAATGCCTTAAAAAAAACCGAAATTGTAAATGATGGATGGACGAGAACTTTCAACACGGGACAATTTCCCATTTGCCACACTGTTGATTTTTATTTCTTGTTTTTCCTAAAAGAACGTTTTGCAGAATTCTTAGATATCTATATCTTTTTTCCTTTGGTTTAATAATAAAGTGATACACTTTTTAGACAAGCGAATATTATCTTTATTTTTCTGTTTCTCTCTCTATCATCATCTCTCTCATTTCTCCCATATAGAAATATCTTGTCATATTCTGTTCTTTGTCTCATGTTGTCTGTATATTTCTGTCTGTCTGTGTCTATTTTTTTTTTTTGTCTTGTTCTCCGCCTATCTGTCTCCTTCGGTCTCCCAGTATACTCATGCAGTCTCCCTCTCCTCCCTCTCTCTCTCTCTCTCTCTCTCTCTCTCTCTCTCTCTCTCTCTCTCTCTCTCTCTCCCTGGCTCAGGCCTCAGGCACAGGTGCTGGGCGAGCTTGAATTTCTATTTATTCGACGTATATGAACACCAACGCTCCCCCCCCCTCTCTCTCTCTCTCTCTCTCTCTCTCTCTCTCTCTCTCTCTCTCTCTCTCTCTCTCTCTCTCTCTCTCACACACACACACACACATACACACACTTCCCCCTCCCCCCCCCAGTCAACAACACGTCTCCTCCAACCCGAAGCATCTGTCAGTACTCAGTTCCCCCCCCCCCCCCCCCCCCCCCAACCTCAAACAGGCTTATTATCCTTCCTTCCCCCACCACACACACACACACACACACACACACACACACACACGACACCCTCCCCCCCAACCCCCCCTTGTCAGAAACCTGACTGCCAACCACCGAGTGTAATCGCTCGTTAAGTTCGAGACTCGCCTCCCCATCACGTTCGAAAGAGGTTCATTCAAATGAAGCACCTGACGCGTGACTCGGGTCGGGGGTCATCTATCGCCGACCCACTACCAACTCGGCGAGGCGAGGCTTTGCGAGCCTGTCTGTGTGGTGGGGGACGCGACGCGTCTTTAGAGAACGTCCGGATGCCAAGGCCTGAGAGACGGACAGACGGGACGAGACAGAGAGATAGACAGATCTGACACGTCCAACACACCCCCACAAGGAATGTAAAGGTCGAGTGGATAAGTGAACGGAAGGGTCGGGGGTTCGAAGCGATTATCGAAGCACTTCACTTGACAATAAGAATCATATATATATATATATATATATATATATATATATATATATATATATATATATATATATATATATATATATATAGGTATGCTAAGAGCTTTCAAATGCGCATGTCTAGTAACTCAGCGAAACAAACGATAAGAAGGGAAAGAGAAATGTGATGAAACTACTTGGTCAACCCGTAACCTACTAGACCCATTTTCTTATTTTCTAATCTCCCGTTTTCAATGGTTTCCTATGTCTATCTCACCCGTTTTCCTTTGCTATATTGACGATAAGCGTCCTGTTTATAGTCGGCTATGGAGTCTATAGACTTTCTACACTGTGTTCTAGATCATTATGCGTCATGGGAGGACCCGAGATATTCATAGAATTGTTCTGAAAGACTGAATTGTAATCAGTCAGCGAAGAAATAGGTGTATGAACGTCACCATTACCACCATCACACTTCTTCATCTCCCTCTTCTTCTTCTACTTCATCATCTCCTCCTCCTCCTCCTCCTCCTCCTCCTTCCTCCGTTCCTCCTTCTTCCTACTGATTCCCGCTCGTATGATATTCATGACTCATTCGAATCCTCAAGAGATTTTTAAGAAAGGAATCGTGAATCATAATTGCGCACAGGCACTGAATCACCCAACCCTCACAGAAGAATTAGATGGTGGCTGAGATGGTCTCTCTCTCTCTCTCTCTCTCTCTCTCTCTCTCTCTCTCTCTCTCTCTCTCTCTCTCTCTCCCTCTCTCTCTCTCTCTCTCTCTCTCTCTTCTCTCTCTCTCTCTCTTGTCTTTGCCTCTCTTAAAGTGGAATATTGGCCCTTTTTTTTAAATGGGGTTCTACGAACTCCTGGTATGCATATAGTCCTAAGAACTACTAGTATGCATGACCCCCTTAGCTTGATGTTTTCTCCACCAACGTATCCCAGTACGAGGCAAGCCTCTGTATAGAACCACATGGGAGAAAAAAAAAAATGCTCTTGTCCCCCCACTCCCCCTTCCTCCTCCCCCTCCACTTTCCATAATGATGTACGCCATTCAAAAGGAAGTTTGAACTTCCCTCCTGATGATAAATTGTAGCATTGAGAGAACGATTTAAATTCCCCCCACCTCCTTCCCTGAAGACATCACATAATATTCAAAGGAAGGTATGATGAATCTTCCTCGATGAAGAAGGAGAATATTCACGTTTTCAAACGACCGAACTAGAAAAAGGATATTGAGAATATTGGGCAGCATAAAATACTTTCCCTGAAACAGACGTCCAGTGTGGTTGATGAGGAGAGAGAGAGAGAGAGAGAGAGAGAGAGAGAGAGAGAGAGAGAGAGAGAGAGAGAGAGAGAGAGATAGAGAGATAGAATATATATACATAATCAAATTCGATGTTTTTTACACGAATTGATCCGAGTGTCATATTTGACACACGGATTATAATAATTCATTTTGTGATTAACGAAATGACTCATGATACCAGATGAATTATGGATGATCATTTACTCATCTTAGTAGATCAGAAATCCGTCTCTATGAGAAAAGCATTGAACACACACACACACACACACACACACACACGTCTTAAATCTCAGCTACTGTGTGACCCGAACTTAAGGCTACGTGCAAACTCAAGCCTGGCTCACTTTTAAACTCAGTTCACGTAACGTAGTTCAAGCCGAGGATCAGATGCTATAAAAGGCTAAAATGATATATATCAAGGATGTCTAATACCCCACTATACGCCCACACACACACACACACACACACACACACACACACACACACACACACACACACACACACTTTTCTCGGGGGTTCGAACCCAAGGCGTCTAATTTAGCAGACTATTTCTCTCCCAGTGTGTTAATGAGGCATCTCACCAGGCAATAATTTCCACACAAGGTGCGGGATCCCTTTAAAAGGACCGGTCGAATAACTCAAGAGAACAAGAAAGCCGGTTGTCGGTCGCACAATGCCCTTCCTTAACCGACCGACCCTCAGGGACCGGTCGAGTAGAAAGAAAAAGGAATTTTGGTTTTGTGTTCTGAAAATTAGTTGCATCTGAAGAGATGATTAATATCTTCCGTGTTATATATAGAACACCGTAGTCTGTTCTACATGTGTTCTTATGGAGGGTAATGAGTTATAGAGAACACCGTTTTCTGTTCTAGATTTGTTCTTATGGAGGGTAATGAATTTAAGAAGAAAGTAGAGACAATAAGTGAAAGAAGGTGATGGTGGTGCTACCGTGCTCCCTCCAGCTTAAGTTTATCGTCCAGTGTGACACAGGGAAGCTTTGTGGCCTGGACAACCTGGAGGGGACTGAGGCCTAGTGAGACAGTAGGGGACGGGACACAACTAGAAGCTAAGCTGATATACATAACTATGGTCTTGATTTGGTTAGTGATGTGTTTAGCCTTGGCCTAGTTCGCCATGCATCCAACAGGAGGTCACTGAAGGTCAGGAAAACAATCCTGCGGGGCGCTACATGTGAGAGACGGGAAAGTGCAAAGTGCACTTCAGAACACACACACACACACACACACACACACACACACACACACACACACACACACACACACAAACACACACACACACACACAAACAAATACTAACATGAGCAGAAAAACTAATGACGACATTAATTATCACAAAGGATTCTCTTCCTGTGATAAGTGAGATATCCCGTCCAGCTTCCGGGAAAGGTTTCTACATCCCTATCAGGTTCTGATCCCACGGAATCCCACAATCCCCTACAAAGTCATAGACACTATTGACGCCGAAGAAGGGACGAAGTTTAGTTCGTCTGCCGTCCGCTGCGTCTCTCGTGTCTCTGCTGGGCAGGCCAGGATTATGCTAAGCCTTCTGCACAAGCAGTGGGCCATGCTTAGCCCAGGCCTGCACAACATGTTGTAGGTAGGCTGGAAGGTGGCCAGGCCTAGCCCTAGCCTATACAACATGTTGTAGGTAGGCTGGAAGGTGGCCAGGCCTAGCCCTAGCCTGTACAACATGTTGTAGGTAGGCTAGAAAGTGACCAGGCCTAGCCCTAGCCTGTACAACAATCAAATATTTATCACTAATTCCTTCTCGTGTCGCATTCCATCATCTTTGTTGATTTCATCTCCCCTGCTTTATCATTTGTCTTCTTGTTCCCTCAGAAACCAAGGCTCACCCAGAGGAGGAAGTAGGGACCAAGGAGGAGGAGACTAAGGAGAATGAAGTAGAAGGTACGACCCAAATTTTTTTGATATTTTACTTCTTATCTTTCTGGTTGTCATATTTTCCCTTTTTCGTTTTTCCCAACTCTTTCAGTCCACACCTCTTCCTTCCTTTGCGGGTTTTAAAGTCCCCCCTCACCCTTATTACATTTCCTGTTTTCTCTTGAACTCATCATCGTTACAAAAAATGGGATCTTACATGTCTTTAGTTCAGGTATACTAATCTCAGTTTACTTAACCAATGAAGGATTATTTGAAATGCGTCATTTATCATATACCTTTGTCTTTGAATAGAGTACGAGTTGATTCAAACAAGACGACAGTAAAGCTGGACAATTGACTGATAGTAGGGTATTTTGAATTACAAAGAGGATAAATAGCTTATGAAAAAAGTATAGTCACTGCTAAAAAGTTCTCGTGAGAATATATTTACCTGTAAAAAGACTACTCCCCACACTCTCTCTCTCTCTCTCTCTCTCTCTCTCTCTCTCTCTCTCTCTCCATACATATGTAAAGCCCTATAAGACTATAATTAGAAAGAATATAATTATATCAACAGGATAATATTTCCAAACAGTATAGCTACCCCTGAAAAGACTTTATATTTCGTTTTCTCTAGTGTGGTGTCCTCAGTCGTTTTCTACGTCTACTTATATCATTGCAGAGACCAGCGCAAAGGAGGAGGCTGAAGAGGAGAAGGAAGGAAGCGCCGAAGGAGAAGAAAAGGGAGATGATAAAGAAGGAGGTGAAAAAGCCGATGCTGAGGGAGGTAAGAAGCATTTCGACTAAAGCCTTAGGCTGAAGAGTAACACTACCGTCGGACACTAGGAGGAGTAACTTAAGTAAACGAAATAAACACAGTACTTTGTCGCAGCTAATTCTTTTCTCTGTGATATGAGATTCGCGTTCATTATTATAGAACTAATCTTACGTTATACATCATAATTAACACGATTATGGTATTAACAGACTTCACAAAGATTAGACAAATTTAAAACAAAAGGAGAGGAAGAGGAGAAGGATAAGATTTTTTGATATGATTGAGAGCTGAACACGGATATCCTGAAATGGTTTCCTCATATGGAGAGGACGAGAGAATACATGTAACTGGGATGGAAGGATCAAAGGAGATGGAGAGACTGAGATAGAATGATGGAGTAAGCGAAGTGTAGAGTTAATGACGCTTGAACATACAGGAGGGTGAGAGATGTGCATGGAATAGAACGAATTGGAATAATGTGGTATATAGGGGACGGCGTGCTATAAGTGGACTGAACCAAGGCATATATTGTGGTCTGATTGTGGTGTATAATACATGACAGTTGGAGTGTGAATGTAAGGAAGTGAGGACGTTCTTCGTCTGTTCCCGGCGCTACGTGGGAAATGGGGATCATGTATGAATAAATGGTGACGGAAGAATTTAGGCATATTGTTAACTCTAGATTCGTTTCTCGTAGTTTAAGGGAACAAAACAGATGGTGTATTATATCAAAGAAATTGAGAAATTTCAGAGGACAGACTTATCCAAATCAGTCAGTGAATAGGATGGTCTTTACGAAACATTCGGGAGACCTGATAGATATATGAGATACCACTGAATGATAGATATCTACTTAGGGTATCTACTTAAGAACAAAAGGAGCGTGTGCTTGAAACAGGTCTCGTAGGAACAGATATAAAGAACGCAACGCGAAAGGTAGCCTGGACGATAAAGGAGGAACACAGCTGTTTGATTCTAATGTGTGTGAGACAAGGGAAGGAAGACAGTACACCAGATATCTTCGAAATTATCAGTTTCATTAAGATAAATAGACACGAAGCGTGACACTGATAGATAAAACAGATCGAAACTTCTTCAAGCAGGAATGTGAGGTTTAGTGAGGTGTAGTAGCAGCCAGGGACGTCTCAGTTAACCATTTTTATTGGAAGCGTCGCATACTGAAGAGGTTAAAAACTGCCATAGAGCCTAAGACAAGCCTAAGAGGTACTTCCTTCGCTAACGGGTATGGCTGATGGAGGCGGAGGTGTCATTGTCGAGGTGTGTGTGTGTGTGTGTGTGTGTGTTTTCAACGTCCTGTTCAGCTGTGGTTAATAGAGGTGTCTCGTTTCAGAGGGCGATGCAGAGGAGAGTAGCGACGCTAAAGAAGACGCGGCAGAGGAGAGCAAAGAAGAGGAATCAGAGAGTAAAGAAGAGTCAGCAGGGGACGAAGGCGGGAAGAGCGCGGAAGAAGAGAGCGTAGAGGAGGGAAGCAGCGAAGACAAAGGAGAGGAAGAGGAGAAGGATAAGGCGGAGGAGGAGACTACGGCGGCGGCTGACGACGAAGCAGCAAGCGAGGACAAGACGGACGAGGGAGAGGTAGAGAAGGAATCGGAGAAGGAGGAGGCGGCGGAGGAGAAGAAGGAGGAAGACGAGGAAAAGTCCGCAGAGGGAGGGGAAGAGAGCAAGGAGGAGGAGAAGGAGAAGGAGGAGGAGGAGGCAGGGAAGGAGACGACAGCGGAGGCTGAGGATAAAGGAAAAGAGGAGGTGGGGGAGAAGGAGGAGGAGAGCGGAGAGAAAAAAGAGGAATCGACAGGCAAGGAGGAGTGAAGACGAAGCACTTGGGGTTTTTATATATAAATAGTCTCCATATAAATTCCTCCCCAAGTAATTGCCTGAATATATATATATATATATATATATATATATATATATATATATATATATATATATATATATATATATATATATATACATATATATAATTATATACGATATAAGTCGGTCCCTCGGCCCCCCTGGGGGAATTCCGACATCTGGTCCAGTATTCAGCTGTGATGAATCGTTCTGTCTCCCTGTGACTCCCTTAGTGATCATAGTCTCTTGAACTGGAGGGGGATTTTGTCCTGTTTGCAAATCAGTTCGAACGGAAAGTAAAAAAACACTTGTCTGTTTCGAGATGGCTAGCCAGGAGGAAGGAAAGTGGGGGAAAACGATCATTGAGGAGAAGAGAAGTGGGATTCGAACCCATGGCTGAAGCTCAAACTTAAAAAAAAAAGGACCCCTCATCCAAAAATTCATTTAGGTTTTGGACCTAATCATCGACTTAGGTTCGAATCTGGGAAGTGAGACAATCTCTCTCAGAGTTTCGAGTAGGAGAACTACGTTCGAATTCCTGGACCAGGTCTGTCTCTACGGTTCGAATTCGGGGTTCGTCTCGCGAGTCTCGTGTGTATTCGAACACCATAACCTTGAAGCATCTTACACTGGGACACCCTGTGTTCTTGGGACATCTTGTTCTCTTATACACTCTGACATGGGATACGTTCCCAATATTCTAGGACTCAGCAAATTGAATCACCCTGCTTTAGGGAGCCCACAATGGGACCTGCAAAATTGGGACCTCTTACCCTGGGATAATCTATGGGTCATATTTTTAACCTGGGATATCCTATCTTTAGTAAACTGTATCCTGGGACATAGGATATTCAGCCCTGGGACATTTTACCGTCCTGCCCTAGGACATTCAGCTTGAGGACATTCAACCTCTTGTAAGCCCAACCCTAGTAAACCCAACCCTAGTACAATCAACCCTTGTACAATCAACCCAAGTACACCCAACTCTAGTACACCTAACCTTAGTACACCCAACCCTGGTACATCCAACCCCGGTACACCCAATCCTAGTTGACCCCCCAACCTTAGTAAACCCAGATCCAAGTACACTCAGCCCAGGTAAACCCCCATCCTTGGTAAACCCAGTAATACGTAGACTCACCATCACGCTTTACGAGGTGTCATTCTTTCTTCCGCTTCAGCTTCAGTTATGTGTTCGTCTGCCAAGGCCGTCTTGAGGCAAGGGCTGGGTCAATCACTGAGCAATCACATGTCACTCCTGAACACTTCTTCTTTTCACCGTAAATGCGAACGACATTATGGACGAAAATCACATATCATCGTCACTGAAATTAGACCCCCACACTGCTGTGCTAAAGAGACAGGTCTGTCGACTGGACTCTGTCCTTCTTGCTATTTTCAATCAGCGTTTTAATCATATAATCAAACGATGAAATCATTGGCAACACGACCGCACAATTATGATTAACTTGCACAGTTATTGCATGTACCACTTTGGGTGTGAGTCTAATGTCACCATTTTTCCTCTCGACTTGTTTTTGTTCCCTATCGTGTATGGAAGGGCTAGCCATCGCAATGGAGTCTTTTTTTAAGTCTCTGAAATTCATTTTGAAACTCTTGTGCCGAACATCATTTCTTGCAAACGCCTGAGAACCAACCAAAAAATAACAAACCCCTGACAGTTACATAGCTGAACGTCTGCCGAAAAGGTTATGTGTGTATATTTTGATGTCTCATACCCTCTGTTTCCTTGAGCCTCCTATGCTTTCGCCCTTCACATACTTGGATCGGTCCAGTAAGCGATGACGGCCAGGCATGCCTTGAGCCACAGGTCCACTGACGTATGGTACAGATATCGACTCGAGTGACACTCGTCTGTGGTGATCATCTAACGTCGAGAGATCGAAGCAATGTAGGACGGGGTTCTTCTTGCAGATGTGGTGTACTTTTACTGATGTCTTGGTGGGGTATTACCTTTGCTCACCAGCTCCGTTTTCTCTTGAAGGAGATGTCTATGTTGGCTACGGCTTCCGCCTCCTGTAGGCGTACTTGACAATAGGCTTAAGCACGACAAACATTTACTTTGTCTATAGCAATCAATTCTTCTTTTTCTTTTCTCAATCTACGATGGTAAAGTTTATGACAAATTATCAAAAAAAATCTCTGCAAATTGTCCGACTTCATTTTCGTTACGGTTAAGTGGCTCTAAATGTCGCTTCATTGGGGTATTGTTCCTCAGATCAGTGGGTGACATGCACCCTCTCTCTCTCCCATCATTACAATGGGATTGGGCAAAAAGGGGATGGGAGATTAGGATTAGTGAACTGCCCCTGACGTCTAATATAATCGGGCCTGGGTGCTACCATTTGATGAAACATATCATTATGCCTTAGTTGATAATAAGTCCATAATTAGGATAAAGAAACGATGGACAACTGCCACTGGTGTTTCGAGAGTGGTGATGGCAAGTGGTGGTGACAATTTTTTCCTTGTGAATGTTGTTGTAAGAGGATGTGTATGCCAGATGAGAGAGGTCGTCAGGATGCGACTGTTTCCTTCCATTAGTCTCTGTCTCTACCTAATAACCTTAGTCAATCTTCACTACTCCCAGTTTTCTCATGTAGCGTACCCAATCATTATGACCTAGGCTAGATGGGAACTCATTTAAAGTTCCGATTTAATTTCAACGATTCGATCTGTCAATATCCATTCGAGCCTTCGTCTAATCAAAAGAACCAATGATAGAGATATATATACATATATCTGCTTTACTCACAAAAGGAAAAACGGAGAGGTTATTAGGACACAATTATTGTTAATGATATATAGATATAAAACAGCCATGAGAGAGCTAGAAAGACCTTCAAATCGAAAATGATATAGTTTGGTATACTTCAGCGGTACATAGTGTAGGGAAGTTAACAACAAAAGTTTATCTGTATTTCATGGAAGATGTTTCCTCACCCACCCACATCTGCTGGTGTCAAATATGACCTGTTTACCATTTAATTTCGTCTCTTGATATTCACTTTTATGTCATTTATTCTGACTCTCATGATAAAACTGACTAACGTGTTGATGATATTAATAGTTTATGACTGGAGTCATCATCACAAAGGATAAGAAAGTATATAAATAAATTTTTTCTGAGTGTAATAATGACAAGATTTACTTTTAAGATAGGAAAGTTGATGTTTCAAGATTTAAAGACCAAAGATTAGTGTACTTTTATAAAGAAATATTACAGCAGCATCATCAAGAAAAAAAAAAGCAAAATGTATCTGACGAAGGATGCGTAGTGGGGGTGTTTTTGGGTGAATGTCTTTATGACTTTTTAGTTCCCCCAACTTCGAGAAGTGACTGAGGTTGCACTGCCACAATACTAGCATAGCAATGATTCGGTGTCAAACTCTAGAATATTGATCATGTCACTCTTGGAACCACTACGCTGCTCTCTTGTTGAACGTCTTTCTAGCCGAGGAAACATAGAGATTTTTATATTTGGTATAGACACCCCTTAAATAAATCTATTTTGATGGAAATTTACGAAGATTCTTACATTAATTCATCTCTGCTAATGGTAAAAAGTTAATGGCTTATTTCTTATAGATTATTCTATAGCGGAGTATGGCTGTAATATATCATTATGGAAGATAACTTAGCCAGATTACGTGAGATAATCTCATGTTTTGAACGCAAAAGAAAAAAAAGCTTTTGAACCTAAGAAAGAAACTTGTCTTAGATCTCCTCTTCACATAAGTTTATTCCTCTGTATTGCATCGGGTTAAGCAAGAGCCAATTGCTTTCTCTTAGCGGAATTAAGTTAAAAGTTAACATGTTAAGTGAAAAGTTATATATATATATATATATATATATATATATATATATATATATATATATATATATATATATATATATATATAACAAAAAAAGGAACGTAAAGCAGATAATAACGAAACACAATTTGAGCGATAGTATATATAAATACATATATATACATATGCTAGCAACCGCCCCCCCCCCCACCCCCATCCCCCCCATTTGCCTTGAACATAGCCTTTTGCCTTGATAAAAATAAGCTTTAGGGAAATTTGTGATAGGCGCTATGTTAAGCTTAGGGTATAGCTATGTTTAATACGTACGTAATAGTTTTCACGCTATGCTAACTATAATGCCCGTATGCTATGTTGTGCGAGACCTATGATAATTACAGTTCTTTCTAATTAATCAAGACCCATTTATGATTATATGAAACTGATAACAATTAGGATTCATATAATTATGTGACTCGTGATAACTATGGATTATGATGATTGTGATATGATAATTGAATATAATTCATGATAATTACGATTATGTCATATGTGTGGCTGATGATAATCAAGTGTGAGTTATGAGGATTATATGAAAGATCTATGATAACTGTGTGAGAATTATACTAATCATTCAAAACATGGTAATTATAACCCATGCTTATGAGTTATGAGATACATGGGAGACTCATGATTAATTACATTTCATGATGGTTTTGAGAGGATGATTGTAATACTCATAATTAATGTGAAACGCATGATGATTATGACAAATGATTATGTAAAACTCATGATCATTATGACACGGTGATTATCTGCAGTTCATGATAATTAAGTACGACCTGTGATAATAGCACGAGAAATGACAATTACTTAAGTGATTATTCGTCTAGAATACAAAAGAATGGTCAAAAAACTCATAATTACGTGATTACATCTTGATAATTACGTGAAGTATCATGCAAATTACTCGTCATTATCATTATGTGAAATTCATCACAATTACACAAATTATCATAATTATGTAATTGGTTCATACTAGATTCCATGAGTCTCACATAGATGTAATAAGTCTTTGAGATAATTACAAGAACTCACGATAATTACATGAGGCTCCACCTGAGGCTCATGATAATTGAATTATTACATGATAATTACATGAGGCTCCACCTGAGGCTCATGATAATTGAATTATTACATGATAATTACATGAGGCTCCACCTGAGGCTCATGATAATTGAATTATTACATGAGAGTCGTTGATAAATAGTCCTGAGTTAGGTCTTCTGTTTGACAATAAGTAGCAACAAGTGTGAAAAATATTCTTCCTCTTCAATAAATTATAACTAGAAGGAATTTATGAGTGTTTGTGTGACCTGTTCTTACGCATTTAGTCACTAGCTCGAACTCTATGGTTGACACAAGAAGAAATGGCTATGTGAACAGTGGGTTTTTCGATTCTGGAAGTGTTTCATCTCTACTCTTACTGGAATCAGGTTGAATTAATGTGATGTATGATTTCAGAGAGAGTTAAGTAGAGGGACGATTCCCCTGATAGATTTATGAGAAGGTTTCTTCTAATTGATCGAAGTAGATTGGTAGGTTTGACTGATAGATCGAGGTAGATGGTAGGGTTTCCCTGATAGGCAGAGGTAGATAGAGTGGGAGCACATGGGAAGGACATAATCTAAAATCAACAATGTAATGTTGATTATAAAGGATAAGGGAAAATGAGATCCTAAGTTCTCAAATGGATTACATATAACATCAGAGTTTCAGCAGATCTTTGAAACTAAGGTAAACTATTGAAGTAGATGCCACAAAAACAAGATAAACCAGAGGAGAGTTGAGATCCCATAACAATACGAGTTGTGGACAAATGAGACGGGATAAGGGACGAGGAGTTAGCTGTCATCCCACAGGGTAAGTCTAGACAAACAAAATCACGCAACAGAACTGGAAAATTCAAAGAGATCATGTCCCCTACAAAGTGGCAAACTACATCTACAGACGCGTGTGTACGCAAAGGCGTCCAGTGATTCGCTCCTCTCTCTCTCTCTCTCTCTCTCTCTCTCTCTCTCTCTCTCACACACACACACACACACACACACACACACACACAAACACACACACACTTTCCAGCGACGGAAAGAAGTTCCACAACAATGTTCTTCTCACCCTGACTCCTCACATTATCACCTGTTACAAACGTATGGTCGTAAACGCTCGCTTATAAACGTTTTTGTACCATATGACACAGCCCTATATAATTAACTAAATATCCCTCTCAGAACTTGAATGAAATTTGATAAATTAACCACATTTATCAACATTTAGCAAACAATCTCTTCTCTCAACAGACCTCAACATATACGAAGGAAATTCCATGTACTGAAATTTGCTTCGTCTATGAATGAAGTTGCATGTTGATATATGGTAAACAACGGTGTCTTACCTTGTGTTTACGAAGTAGGATGGCGGTAATAACCTTAGCGTTGTGTGGCCCTCTGGTGTCGTGATGCCTTGGTCAAGGTACGCAATCACTTCACTGGTTTGACACAGAACACGCACAGTGAAAAGCTGTGAGGTTCGGCTTCGTTGAAACTCTATGAATATGAATAAACCATCGTATTTTTCAGCGAGTTCGCTCCGTGAAGCGTTCACAGCCACAAAAGTTACTTCAACTGATGTAGACGAGAGGAGAATGTAAGCTTGCGACTCGCCTGAACGAAGCTGTATCGAACCATCTGTCTCGAGAGTCAGAGAAAGAGAGAGAGACAGACCGAGTGTGGGACGACACAAAGCTGAGTCGAGACTGTTCCGAGCGTTCCGTCTTGGCTGGCAGAGACTGTGTGTGGGTTATAGGGATTCGCATGATCGAAGCTGTACCGAAGCATGTGTTTCGTTAGACACACGCCTGAATGAAACTACCAAACTCACTATCTCGACTGGCCTGTGACACACCAGGTCGAAGCTGTTCCGAACCCTCCAACTCGACGAAGCAGACAGAGAGAGAGTGTTCGGATACAGCCTCGACCAGGGGCATAACAACACCTCGGTACTTATAGCTCGCTGCAGGAGGAGTTGTGTCCGCTATACTTCGACTCCACCACAACTGAAAACAATAACAATAACAAGAGGAAAACACGTCTTCTTGTTCTCACTTGATGTAAACAATGTTAGCCAACTCGGTCCTCCGTAACAACCCGTTTGGTCGTTAAGGGTCGTTTGCTAACGACAGTTCTTACTTCCTTCCCCTAAGCTTTTAGGTGATTTAAAGGGAAAATGATGCGATCCTTCTTTATTTGTTAATCTTATTAGATGGTAAATTTTTTTCTAGACCCTCATTGGGATTGACCGAATTTGAGCCTTATTCATTCATTGTTCTTGGATTCGTATTTCCTTCCTTAGCAAGGTAGCGTCGGGACAGCGGCCTAAATTGAGCTCTACGCACCTCTCACTTACGTGTGATATACAGGAACCACAGCTCACCAGCCTGTGGCACTCCAAACAACTGCCATATGATCGCTTTATATGCCCTGCTTCAGCCTATCTATCTATCTATCTATCTATCTATCAAGGTTATGGACAAGAAAACACGATCGTCAAACTCTGCGAGATCTTTATTTACACTTTGGTCAAACATCTCACTCGGAAGCAGCTTAAGCTTTTACGCGATCTCTCTCGTTTACAGCTTAAGCTTAAGCGAGTCACTCGTTTACAGTTGTAAACCATGAACGTATATAAATGTAAACCAATCACCCGTACACCATTACAGACTCATAAACATCGAAGGTACACCTTAATATCAGATGAAATTCAAAGGCAAAAAATGAAAGAAAAAATCTATCATCACGACTTACAAACAAAATGTTTTTCTTTATACATATTATCAAAATGGTAACAAAAGCTATATATATTTATATGTATATATATATCCCCCTCACCCGAGTATAAGAAACGATATACCAATGTGGAAAATGATATACAAACATTGGAATAACCATATATCATATAACATGTAAGAGACGTACACGTGTGTAAGCATATTCATCACTTCATTCTTCGGGAAAAAGATCACTAAAAAAGCAAGAAAGAAAAAGATTGGAAACCTATGAGGGGAAACCATGATGAAAATAAGTGACAGAGGAAATAGATCGGAGGTGACACTCGAGCTCTGGAATACACATGACACTTGAATGTCCCAAAAGAAAATTATTTAATAAGAAAGGAAAAAGTTGGACCAAGTGACAGGGTTCAGTTATAACACAAAACAGGTGTGGAAACTACAGCCACTGCAACAGGTTTGGCGGGGTTGTAACGCCGACCCGCTACGTAACAAGACTGGAAAGAAGTGGAGGAATATAAAGACAAATACATAATCTACGACGTTTACATTCTCTATTACACAGATATTCTTCCCATATTTATTTTTTTAAACTCAGTTACAATGAAAGACACTTATCTTAGCTATTGTACATATTACTCAGCCTAGCTTCCATGAATAATTATGCATATTATATCAATCCACAAAGTCTTTTTATTTTTTTTTATTCATTTTCCTTTGGTATACGTATGTATAAATGATTATGCATGTTTTAATAGAAGCTCAGCCTGGCTAGTTTTGATTCTTATGCAAAAAAAAAAGAAAGAAAATAATCATTTTTCTTAACTACTTGTTTACAGCAATCAGAGGGGCTGTTGTTGGGTAGTAGAGACGCAAGGGGGGGGGGGTTTAACTAGCGAGGAACAGAGTGGGATCAACCCTCACTACTAAACTGGCCAGTTCTCATCGTTAGGTCAGGCAAGGTCAGGTGAAGTCAAGTGGTCATTAAGTCATAACAGTTGATCACTCGACCTGATTGAGCCTTCAGATCTCTGTTGTACAGGTCGAGGTCATGCACATATAATGGGCATAACTGAAGGTGTATAAGCATATATATATATATATATATATATATATATATATATATATATATATATATATATATATATATATATATATTTCTTTTTCTTTCATACTATTCGCCATTTCCCGCGTCAACGAGGTAGCGTTAAGAACAGAGGACTGGGCCTTAGAGGGAACATCTTCACCTGGCCCCTTTCTCTGTTCCTTCTTTTGGAAAAAAAAAGGACTCTTTTCTTTTTTTGAGAAGGGAGGGGGGTCTGTGAAACATCATGTTACCCCCATACCATCCGTGGATAATGCCAGCTAATTATTCATCTAAACAGCTCCTCCGATCCATGAGTGAGTATTTGATGTGCACCAGCTTCGTGTGACAACCCGCAGGCCATACCGGAAGTGACGTAACACCAATAGCATTAGTTCTCTGGCTCTTGTCTTTTTATCATTCATGACCTTCTTTATTCTCTTTGGCACACCAAAGATGGAGAAGTAGATAAGTGTCCAGAGCTTCATTGCCGACCCAATCATCGTCAACTTACGATCCCTCATAATCTTCATCCACAGACGTCAGCCAATGAGAGCACACAGACAGACAGACAGACACACACACACACACACACACACACACCTCTTTGATATCTCTCCTCTGTGGGATGCTCCACCCTGGATCAGAGACACATTTTGTAATCATGCCAGACAGAGAGGGGGAGGCAGGAGGAGGCAGGAGGAGGAGGAGGAGGGCAGATACTAAAACATTTAACCTCCAGGGTTGTCAACTGCTCGTCAAAGTACCTGTCTCACTGTCAGTGTAGAAACTGAGGTTCTTAAGACTTGAGAGGGTTCGTGGGTATACGTGGGTCTTATGTCCCTCTTGGTTTTGGATCCTATGGTAACGAGGGACCTCCCTGTTTGCTTGTCCTCCTCCTGCTGCTGTGGTTCTCTCAAACACCAGGTGTTGTTATAGGTTAATGCAGCGACGAAGCACGTAGTTGAGCAATGACGTGAGTGGATGACACGATGACTATATCTTACCATATTCCCGAGGGTCGTGTGAGAGAGAGATAGAAGGTGACATTGTCCCTCACGATTCATGGAAATGGGTGTGTCAACGAGATTGATGATGCAGACAGAGGTGATGCTCTTTCTGCCCATAACCCTTCGTTACCTGCGGGTGAATGACTTCCCTCGTTAATTACAAGTGAATGACCCCTCGGTACCTGCAGGTGAATGACCCCTCGGTACCTACAGGTTAATGACCCGTCGTTAATTACAGGTTACTGGCCCCCCCCTCAAGATCCCTCGTTAATTACAGGTTAATGGCCCCTAGTTAATTACAGGTTAATGACCCCTCGTTAATTACAGGTTAATGGCCCCCTCAAGATCCCTCGTTAATTACAGGTGACTGGCCCCCCTCAAGATCCCTCGTTAATTACAGGTTACTGGCCCCATCAAGACCCCTCGTTAATTACAGGTTAATGACCCCCTCAAGACCCCTAGTTAATTACAGGTTAATGACCCCCTCAAGACCCCTCGTTAATTACAGGTTAATAACCCCCTCAAGACCCCTCGGTAATTACAGGTTAATGTCCCCCTCGTTAATTACACATTAATGGCCTCCTCAAGACCCCTCGTTAATTACAGGTTAATGACCGCCCTCAGTACCCGCAGGTAACGATGTACAAAGCGTCCTGGATGGTATAGAGGCAAGATCTCCTCCTAGATCGCACTTAAAGATGCCATACAAAACATATCATATATAATCATACGTGAGGAGGAGGAGCTCTGCATCCACACGCTGGCGGTGAGGGCTGGACGAGAACGGCTCTCTCTCTCTCTCTCTCTCTCTCTCTCTCTCTCTCTCTCTCTCTCTCTCTCTCTCTCTCTCTCTCTCTCTCTCGCAGCGGGATATTTGCAACGCAAAGAAAACGGGATGTGCATCACTTGCTTACCAGTGGCTGGTCACTCTCATCCCACCGAACATGAGCTGGATAGGACTTTGGTCTCAATGAACGCAGGGCGGTCACCCGATAGGGACGACTTGTGAACGCTAAACTCATCGGGACATAGACCTTTTTGAACGCTGGACTCGTCCCAGCAGTAACGTTTGTGGAAAATTGAACTCGTCCAGATAACGGCCTCCTCTGTGAAAAGTGGAACTCACTCGTGACGTTTGCAAGCGTTCAAATTCCATCCCTTGGAACTTTAAGTCTTAACCCAGTCTAGACTTGTCGGAAACAGACTTTGGAAATCGGGTCCAAATTTTCTTTCAGTATAAAAAAAAAAAAAAAATGGTTTTGATGACTTCTCCCGCTACTCCTGCAGTGTTATCAAACATCAGAGTTTTGAAAGAACAAAATTAGCACTTGCTTTCAAAAATGTCCGACGGACTTCACCTCTGAGTTTGAAAGTCCATCTCCCCTGCTTTCAATCAAGTCTTTTACTTCATCTTTTCATCGGTTGGTCGACTGTGAAGCGACCATCTGGTCAGACAAAACCAGACGAAAGAGCCAAAAATCGAGACCCCCTAAAGAGCGGAATATGACGTCGATTTCTGGAAGGAGGCTGGAAGTCAGAGAGAGAGAGAGAGAGAGAGAGAGAGAGAGAGAGAGAGAGAGAGAGAGAGAGAGAGAGAGAGAGAGAGAGAGAGAGAGAGAGAGAGAGTCTTCATAGGTGTGGAGTGAAGACTTGAGGCAAATAATCTTAGCTGTTGGGGGCTGGCTCCAGTCCATAACTTGGACGTTAATTAACGGTGTTCTCAGAGAGGTACTGGAAGCCAATACACCGATCGTTGAGGTGGGTTGGAGGCCAAATGACGACCTCTGACACGAGCCAAAGACCAAATAACGCCATCGGAGATGCACTGGAGGTCAAGAGGACAATGTTTGAGGTCAAGCTGGAGGCTCACTTGGTCAAGCTAGAAGCAAACTGGAGGTCAAATGATGAAAGCTTGAAGGCGCGCTGGAAGCCAAAGTATCATACCAGGGGGTCGCTGGAAACCAAGTACCGAACCAAGATGGGCGTTGCTGACGAAATGAAGAAGTCTTGAGCTGTGCCAGTGGAAGCCAAGGGTCTGAAGCAAAGGGTCTGCGCTGGAGGCCGAGGTACGAAGCCGGGAGACGTTCCAGGAGGCAAATATATATAATGGTCTTGAGTATTCCTGGCTGGAGGTGCAATCGGTTGAGGCTGCGCTGGAACGCCTGGGGTAAGAGATGGAGCGGCGCGCTGGAAGCCAGATATATATATATACATATATATTTATTTACACACACACACACACACACACACACACACACACACACACACACACACACACACACACACACACACACACATACCAAGCTCGGAGGCAGGCCTATACACGGGTCTCGCTTTCTAAGGCCATGTTAGAGAAGAACTGAGGCTTGGAAGAAAGTCCTGGAACAGATCTGTCTGCCGGAGGAGTGATCGCCGGAGGAGCGATCGCCGGAGGAGCGATCGCCGGAGGAGTGATCGCCGGAGGAGCGATCGCCGGAGGAGCGATCGCATTTATTTATGTCTTCCAGGGCCAAGCGATGATGGTGGTGGTGGGGGATGGCGCGTGCGCGTGTGTGTGAGGACTATATCTGATGGAACCAGAAGAGGAAGTAGTCGCCATCGTTGACAATAGTTTCCTGAACGCCTGTGGGGAAGGTAGATTCTTGTTTATATATATACATTACATAGCAGTACTGTAGGAGGGTGGTGTATCGTATGCCAAATTAGAATACCATGGTGCATTATGTCATATAAGGGATGTTGTGATAAGTCGTGCCATATTGGAATATTATGAGATATCATGCTATAGTAAGATATTATACTAAATCATACCATATTGGAGTATTATGATATATTATACCATAGTCGGGTATAGCAATAATTCATACCATATTGGACTATTATGAGAGATCATACCATATTGGGATTTCATAATGTATCATACCATATTGGGAATGTTTCGATTAATCATACCATATTGGAATATTACCTTAAATAAGGTTGCCCATTTGACCCTGCGTAGCAGAGCAAAAGCAATCTTCATGTTTTATTATCATAAAGAATAGCCAATCCCTCTATTTTTCTCCCGAAGGAAAACTAATCCCCCGTCCCTCTCCCATGGCATTACCAATCCCTCTGTCTCTCACCCTCTCCCTAAAGACGGGCCAGTTTCTCCCCCACCCCACCACCCAATCCTTTTCTGCTTCATCCTCTCCTTCAAAGAACGAAAAATCTCTCTTTTTTTTCTTCCCACCCCCTTCCCAGAGAGAGAGAGAGAGAGAGAGAGAGAGAGAGAGAGAGAGAGAGAGAGAGAGAGAGAGACACCCCACATCCCACCACTTAAATACAGTCTCTCTTTCTTAACACCCCCACCACCCCAAGAGAGACACATCCCCCACCCCTCTCCCTTAAGTCCAGTCTTCTCCCCCCCCCATCTTCATCCTCCCCCACTCCAATAGACACCCTCCTTCTCCTGCTCCCCCTACTCAACTCACCTGTGCCAACGACGAACTTGTTATCCGGTTTGACTCCTGGTACAGGAGGTTCTCTCATACGGAAGAGCAGCCAGAACCAGTAACCCAGCTTCTGTTCCTTGGCCCCAGCCAGCGTGTGGATGTACAGGCCATGACCCCAGTGGGAGGCAGAGAACCTGTGTGGGTGGATAAGATGGGGGAGGCAGATAGAGTGAGAGAGAGAGACAGAGATAAGTAGAGGGGAGTAGATAACTTGGTGGAGAGGGTGGATAAGGTGGGAGAAAGAAATAGAGAGAGATAAGTAGAGGAGAGGAGTGGTGGAAACTTGGTGGAAACATTGTGATGAAAATGCGGTCGGGGAAAGGCTACTGGAAAACTTCGAACCTGGATTTGAAAGGGATGGGAAAGGCTAGAGAGAACTTATTACGGAAGTCTGTGTTCTCTAGGAGATAGATAACCTGGAGATAACTGTCATATAGCAGAGGTTACAAACCTTCTTTACGAAAAAGGTAATACAGAACCATTGTTTACAAGGATTAAAGAAAAGGAAGCTAGTTAAAAAAAAAAAACGTATTATAGAATAAACAGAGAACAGGTCAATACTGAACACAGAAAGTAGATAGATCAATCGCGAGTTAACGTAGATATATATATATATATATATATATATATATATATATATATATATATATATATATATATATATATATATATATATATATATATATATAGCAAAGACAAACGAACATCACTTCAGAGCATAGGAAAAAAATTGGATATAAATTTGTATTTTAGTTAATGTAGGACAAATACATCACCAATAGACATATTAAAGGTCTGTAGGTCTGTCTAGATGTGTGTGTGTGTGTGTGTGTGTGTGTGTGTGTGTGTGTGTGTGTGTGTGTGTGTGTGTGTGTGTCTACCCCTCCTCCCAGTTCGGTACTCACACAAAGCGGTCGTCCTGCTCGGCTGCCATCTTCATGACGGTGAGGAAGGTGGTGTTGACGGGCACTGTGAAGGTCAGGTTGTAGTTGCTAGTGGCGTTGTTCCCCTTCCAGATGATGTAGGTCATCTTCACCTGAAGGAGGAGGACGTGGATGTAGCATGGTTACTACCCTTAACCACCACCCTCCCCACCAGAGATGTGAGAGACTCTGGTATGGTTTACCCCCCAGAGATGTGAGACTCTAGTATGGTTTACCCCCCAGAGATGTGAGGCGGTAGTATGGTTACTACCCCCAGAGACGTGAGACGATAGTATGGTTACTACCCCCAGAGATGTGAGACGATAGTATGGTTATTACCCCCAGAGATGGGAGACGGTAGTATGGTTACTACCCCCAGAGATGTGAGATGGTAGTATGTTTTCCCCAGAGACGTGACTGTAGTGTCTTCTCCAGAAAACCCCGTCCTCAGGGGGTGCCATGACTGACATGGGTTTGGGGCGTGTGTGTGTGTGTGTGTGTGTGTATGTGTGTTTGTGTGTGTGTGTGCTCAGCGTGCCGTTATTGGCACTTTCATCGTGTTCATCAAATCACTTATGACTCAGTCTAGGGACACAGACCACACCCTGCTAAACTATCATTAGTTCAACGAATCCAAGAATCTAATTATATATTCCTATATCATCCCATGATCGCCCCTTACCATCTTGCAGACGCCCTTACCATCTCCTCCGAGGTGGTGTTGGAGACGTCCTGACGGGAAGGTAGGCCAGAGGGCACGGGTGGTGTGTCCTCCGGCATCTCAAAGTCGTCCACTGAAAATTTGAAAAAAAAAAAGGTGCAATGTTTACATCAGTCCCCCCTGCCTTGTACACCTTTGAAAGAAAATGGAATTATTTCTTTTATACAGATTCTGAATCACATTCACAAAGTTACATTTACAAAGTTACATTTACTAAGTTACTATGACTAAAACTTCTTAAGAAACTATTTAATTGTATTTATCCTAAGACGTCAAAAAACAGAAAGTTGACGCCAAGGAGAAAAAAAAAAAGAGATTTGAAAGACCATTTGAAAAAAATATATATATAACTTAGGATCGAGTGTATGAAAAGGTGTTGGAGGATGTATAACAATGTATTCTGATGCCGTTGCTCATGGTGATATAGAGAAGAAAACTTGTCCTGTCTTCAATAACATAGAGAGGTGAAGAGATCATGTTTCTTTAAGACCCTAGAGCTGGCTTCTTGCTTAGGGAGGCACTTGGCTTCGAGGAAATAAATTATTTACAACTGGAAACTCAAACTGGAATTAATAAGATAGAAGTCTCATAGATCCAGAGGTCTACAGAGAACAGATGGTTACACTCCATCACCAGAGGAGGCAAACCCAAAGACTAAGATGTACTTAGCTGCAAAAGAAAAAGGAAAAAAAGGAACCCCAGAAGGTTACAGAAAACGGAACATGGTACAACTGGAACTAGAAAGCTAAAGCAATGTCAAAAAGGCATTAAGTACGTCTTCCATAGACTCGTAAGGCTAACATCTCCTTCCAGAACCGAGTCCTTGGAATTCCAGAAGCACATTTCAAACGTCTTCCAGACCTATTCCAGGAGTTTCTGAAAGACCCGACTCCCTGGCCACGGAGAGCTGGGTGATGGGCGCCAAGTGACCATCCCATCACCCCCTCCATCATCATGACTAGGGCGCTGGAGACGGGACTACGGAGAGCTGGGTGATGGGCGCCAAGTGACCATCCCATCACCCCCTTCATCATCATGACTAGGGCGCTGGAGACGGGACTACGGAGGGCTGGGTGATGGGCGCCAAGTGACCATCCCATCACCCCCTCCATCATCGTGACAAGGGCGCTGGAGACGGGAGCTTACCAGGGGCGTCGTCGCTGTCGACCGTGTCGTGGGTGACGCGTGAGCAGCGTCGGAGGGCCACGTCCAGCAGCGTGCGGCCCCCCAGCAGCGGGAGGACGGCGTTCGTGTCGAAGAGGCTGCCGAAGGATCCGTCAGGACGCTGGTGGGATATGACGTACTCCTGCGCCCGCGTTCGCGTTCCACGACCCGGCCAGCTGGCTGGACATCATGGCCTGGGGGAGAGAGAGAGAGAGAGGGACTGTGAGTGAGTGAAGGAGAGAGAGAGAGAGAGAGAGAGAGAGAGAGAGAGAGAGAGAGAGAGAGAGAGAGAGAGAGAGAGAGAGAGACAGGTCATCACCGGAGGAAGAAGGACCAGGAGGGAGAGAGAGAGAGAGGCTCTATGGTGAGAGGTGAGAGGAGGAGGATGATCCAGACATGAGGGAGAGAGAGAGGGAGGAAGAGGCAACGGTCAGGGAATGTTGGGTTAGTGTGAGGGAGGGAGGGAGGGAGCCCCACCCTCCCCGTCTGCAAGGTGGTTTACTGAAGTAACTGGTTACCTAAGTAACTGGTTACCTAAGTAACTGCTGGGAAGGCGGCCTCGATCACTCTCCTGGGACGGTGGGTACGATCTTCCTAGTTTACCACGGCTGAGTGATTCTCTCTCTCTCTCTCTCTCTCTCTCTCTCTCTCCCCTCACACACACACACACACACACCCTTCTTTTTTCTTTCTCACCTCTTCACAGCACTGTTACCCCTCTTCCTTCCTTCCTTCCTTCCCTCACACCTTTCCTCTCTCTCTCTCTCTCTCTCTCTCTCTCTCTCTCTCTCTCTCTCTCTCTCTCTCTCTCTCTCTCTCTAACCCCCTTCCAAAATCAACCCCCTCCCTCCTCCTCCCTTACTGCACCATTTAGTAGTTTACATGGTCGTCCGGCAGGTGGCTGGGCGACCCCCAGTACCAGCTTAGCGTTGAAGAAGTGCAGGGAAAGTGTAATTGGACTCTGTGTGTGTGTGTGTGTGTGGTGTGTGTTGTGTATGTGGACCATATCTTCTTTACTCCTATGTGTGTACACACACACACACGTACGAAGACCTAAGTTCCCGTACAAGACACAAAGAATACATTGGACAACAGCCACTCACATGTGGGCGGGCTGGGAGAGGGGTGGATTTTCATCTCCATATCCACAGCCTGCCCCTCCCATAGCGATACCTGGGTGAAGACGACAGGAGGATGTGTGTCCAGTTTCTAAAGATGATGACCCTTGAATTCTTCCCCACACACCTGCTGTACCCCGGCTATGGTGGTGTCAGGCCAATCTGTATACAAACACACACACACACACATATATATAGCCTTTTGTACAGTGTGTGAGTGTGTGGGTGTGTGTGTGTGTGTACACCACCCGGGAACTCTTCCCTATTGTATCGAAATCTAATTCTATATCTAAAGAAAGTTCGTTCTAAGTTTAATTCACACTTCATAGAAACCTTTGAGGTGCGATAACCATTTGAGTAATATAATCTAAGCCAAGATATAACTTAAGTTTAGTTAGGTAGCGTATTTGGTACGGGGGGATCAGGTGTGGTATGGTCTCTTATAACACTCTAGTTCATATATCGATCATTAAACTGTTAAGGCTTGTTGAATGTCAAAGAACCAAATCGTTTTAAAACGACACCACTGAGTGATTAAGGGTCAACCCTTATGACGAGCATTGTTCAGTGCTTAAGGGCCCCATTCCTCTATTAAGGACACACCATTTCAACACTTAAGGGCCAACCAATTAATACGCACACTATTCCATAATTAAGGGCCAATCCCTGAAGACGTCATCATCGCTCACCAGAAATGCTGGGATGGGTGGAACGTACAAACCACAAAGTCACTCACGAATTCAGCCCTTAATCACCCAAGACAAGAAGAAGAAATGGCGACCAAAGTTTGAACAATGAATTGTAAACTTTGGTAGCAATCCAGACACGGGTCCTTCCACATAACTCAAGCCTTGAAGACAGCGTTAAACATACGAATTAAAGGTAAATGGAAGAAGTCTGTGTGTGTGTGTGTGTGTGTGTGTGTGTGTGTGTGTGTGTGTGTGTGTGTGTGTGTGTGTCGAGTGAGTGAATTGTTTTAATGAAACCAAGAGAGGTATAAAAATCTGCCACATGTGTGGTGTTCCCAGTAATCATAATTCTTTATCCTTCACGTTGTCTTAAATACGTCAAAATGACTTGACACAGAATGAAATAATAGAAATCTGTCTCTTGATGACTGATTACTTAATTACATTATCGAGCCAGACTTTTCAATACTGATTACTTAATTACATTATCGGGCTAGACTTTTTGATAATGGTTATTTGATTACATTATCGAACCATACTTTTCAATACTAATTACTTGATTACATAATCGAGCCAAACTTTTCAATACTGATTACTTGATTACATAATGGAGCCAGACTTTACAATACTGATTCCTTGATTACATTATCGAGCCACGTCCTTATCAAGTTAACATGACCCACAGTAAGAGCCCAAAGGCTGGGGCAAGACAGGAGTACGGCTCTTCACAAAAGACGCACCTCAGACACCGAGAGGCGAAGAGGACACAGGATAACGAGCGTCGGTCGCCCCAAGAGACAATATACACTTAACTGGAGAAACTCTTCTTTCCCCACCGAAAGAAAAAAATTTTGGTCAGCCCCCCCCCACGCGTGGCCAGACTCGTGTGTGTCTCTTTACGTTCGCTTGTCGTAAGTTTCGCTAACTCGCGCGATTACGTAAAGACGTTTTAATGAAGCTCTTCATCCTGTTGTTGTTGTTGTTGTTGTTGTTGTTGTTGATGAGGGGGGGGGGAGGGGAGGGGAGGGGGGGGTGAGAGGAATGGGGAAGTGACGAAGTTTGCTGAGGGGTTAAGAGTAAGGGAGAGAGAGAGAGAGAGAGAGAGAGAGAGAGAGAGAGAGAGAGAGAGAGAGAGAGAGAGAGAGAGAGAGAGAGAGAGAGAGAGAGAGAGAGAGAGAGAGGTGGATAGGTCAGACACTGGGATGGGATAAGGGTATGTCTTGGAGTGGGGGGGGGGGGATGTGGTTGTAGAGATAGACATGAGGATAGATAATTTTGAGCTACAGAGACACACACACAAAACAAGCTGCACCATTATAATGATAGACAGGTTGTTCGATCTGAGATTGGGGTTAATTGGCAGAATACCTGCTAATGATCACTGAGGACCCCCATGACTATGAACTTTGACCTGACATGGTCATCAATGGATAAGGGTTACGTAGTGTTGATTGGCCCTGACCTCTGACCTGGCACAGTTATCAGACAGTAAGGGTTACAATTTGACCCACCGTCACCACTCAGGACAAGAACGTGTCATGTGACATGACCCGTGACGTCATGTTGGGGGGGAGAAGAGAGGAGACCTAGGTGATGACCTGGTGATAACCACGACCAGGTCAAGTGACCAGAAAAACCAACAGGACGCTGAAAATATGGCCTGTGACCTAATGACCTGAAGGTATGACCCCACAAACTTACCCTGACCTGAAGGGCATACTGTAAAAAAAAAACAAGGACCTGTGTTAGGACCTGTAAATCAAGCAGGAGTATTGACCTGAAGGGGGCATACTGACCACCTTCTACCTGTAAAAACCAAGGACCTGGCTCTGGACCTGTAAATCAAGAAGGGGGAGAGGAGGACACTGACCTGAAGGGGCCAACTGACCCCCTTCTACCTGTAAAAACCACCAAGGACCTTGCTCTGGACCTGAACATCGGGCAGGAGGGAGGAGGAGGAGGAGAGAGGGCAGTACTGACCTGAAGGGCGAGAGCTGTGGAGTGCAGGTTGCCGTTGAAGGAGCCATCTGCTGCCTGATGGTGCAGGAGGGTATGAACGGCGTGGTCGATGAAGTGTCGCAGGTCGTGGCGTCTCTGGTGCTGGGCGCAGTGGAGGGCCAAGATCACCACCGACAGGGTATCTGACGAAGGCGCAGAAGGTTGAAGTGGGTGGGTGGATGTATAGAGGGAAGTGGGTGTTGTAGTGGGTGGGTGGATGTAGGGGGAAGTGGGTGTGTGGTGGGGGTGTGGGTGGGTGTCTGTGTGGTGGCCAGAGAGAGAGAGAGAGAGAGAGAGAGAGAGAGAGAGAGAGAGAGAGAGAGAGAGAGAGAGAGAGAGAGAGAGATCGACGCAGACACATACAGTCACCCACAACAAGGTGGGTAAACAAGAACATAGGAGTATGTAGATTAGGGGGCAATAAAATGGTATGACCTCTCGGGGGGGGTGGAAAATTATGCCATTATATGACTTACAGTCACCTGGCGTGTGGCAATTTAAGGTGCTAAATCATATGGTAAAGATGACAATCATTGCTTTACGTAAGAAACAAAAATGAATAATGAATATCATTTATCATTTATCCTGAATATCATTTATCATTTATCCTTTATCTTTATTCCTTATCGATCTTGCTATGTTAGCTAGTTTGTCTATGTACCCATGTGTCTATCTGTGTATCTATTTTTCTATTTGTCTATCATCTACCTACATGCTTATCTATCTATCTATCTATCTATCTATCTATCCTTCTATCTATCTCTCTGTGTATATATCTATCTATCTGTCTATCATCTACCTATATACCTATCTATCTAACTTTCTATATAACTATCTATCTATCTACCTATCTATTTTTCTGTCTATCTATATATCTATTTTTCTTCTCAACATCTACCGCTTGAGAAACATCACGCACACATGTTTGGAGACTCTCGCCCAGTAACGACCCTCCGTGTCCTCCAAGATGTCATTTTGGAGGCGGAGGGAGTGTGATGACGCCCACTGCTCTTTTGGAGGGTGTTGATGAGCGCGCCCGCACACACACACACACACACACACACACACTACACACACACACACACACTACACACACACACACACACAGCTCGCCTCTCCACTATACGTAGCGATAAGGTAAAGTGATCCTTAAGAACACATTACCTTATCAGGGGACCGTTTGGGGCCAGACCATGGCTGTGTGTGTGTGTGTGTGTGTGTGTGTGTGTGTGTGTGTGCCAAACATCATGGCTCATTATGGTCCGTTATTATGCCAATGGCTTCTAGACGCTATGACCGCCTCACACCCCCTCCCTCCTCCCCCACTCTACTCCTACCACGGCGCCGTGACCCCCCCCACCCCCTCCCCCCCTCCAAGCTTCAGTAACTAAAGGCCAATCGAAGATACAAAGCTTCTTGGCTTGTAGGCTGGGTTGATACAGCTGTTTATACAGCTGTAGTCGCGGTGCCTACATCGCCATCGTAGGCATACGTGTCGAAAGCTGAGGAGGAGATGAAGGAAGAAGAAGAAGAATAAGAATAAGAAGAAGAAGAAGAAGAAGAAGAAGAAGAAGAAGAAGAAGAAGAAGAAGAAGAAGAAGTAGAAGAATAAGTATAAGAATAAGAAGAAGAAGAAATAGAAGAATAAGAATAAGAATAAGAAGAAGAATAATAATAAGAAGAAAGGCAGAGAAAATGTGGCAGATGAAATTGATATATGTATGGAAAAACACAGATGATTCATGTGCAATAGATGGATGGGGGGAGAGGAAAGAAGAGGACGATGATAAATGATGACAAAACGAAGCGAAAGGCAGGACATCAGAGACCATGGATGAAAACGAGCTTTGGAAATTCGAGCAAAGAAGCGTCCTGATAAGACAGATAGATGAAGGCAGTGTGAGGCGAACGAGGTGTGAGGGGGAGAAATGATGATTGGGAAGAGAGAGATAAAGATAGAACAGGTGCCTGGGAGAACAAGGGGAGAACACAGAGGGAGAGTAATAGGGACAGAATGAAAAAAAAAGAGAGGAAATGATGAGAAAGACACGAGATAAGGAGAGGAAACAGAGCAGAGAGGGAATGGGACATCAAGATCATAAAACTAAGGATGATAGAAAACACGATGAGAAAGAATAGGAGATAATACACATTAAATAAATTGTGAGGATTCCATACTGCTAAATAGGATTCACACTCTTAAATAGGACTCCACACTCTTAAATAGGACTCCACACTCTTAACTAGGACTCCACACTCTTAAATAGGACTCCACACTCTTAAATAGGACTCCACACTCTTAAATAGGACTCCACACTACTAAATAGGACTCCACACTACTAAATAGGGCTCCACACTGTTATGCAGGACTCCACACTATCGCAGACTACCACCCATATAGCCCCAAGACCAGCCAATAACCACACACCTTTACGCTACCCTAGACAACCACGTCAACGGCCCAAGACTACGACCAGTCTGGACTACAGCATAACAACGAGCGTCGCAGTCCAGCGCATCTTTACTACACCCTTCGGTAACGAAGCGTCGACTGCCGTGCCCCTACGATTGTGGGGCGCGCCCCCACCACTGGCTACCGTGAGGCTCAACTGTATCGAACCCCTGTCGCAATCGGCCCTCTCTCTCTTATCACACGAAGTGACTCGCTCTCCTTAAGCTACTGCAGATGCAGAGGTTTTTTCGCTACTACTACTACTACTACTCCCACTACTACTACTACTACTACTACTACTACTACTACTACTACTACTACTACTGCTGCTACTACTTCTACGGCATACATTCCCTCGTGAGGTGGGATGACCGAAGGACTGAGGAGGACATTCCCTCGTGAGGTGAGCGAGGGACAAACTTACCTATGGAGTGGATTTTGCTTTGGTCCGTGGTCATGTCGATGAGTCTGCGGACCCTGGACTTGCGGACGTGGTGGCCCGCGGTGCAGATGGAGAGCTGGGCGAAGGCCACCTCGAAATCCACGACCCCTTCCTGGTGACCCACCATAGCTGCGGGGAGGAGGAGGAGGTCAGAGGTCACACTGTAGTGGGGGTGAAAGCTGATGATGATAATCATGATGGTGAATGAAGGTCAAGGCGACCCAGGGTTTGCAAATGAGGTCATGGGGTCATGGCCCTGATATGAGAGAGAGAGAGAGAGAGAGAGAGAGAGAGAGAGAGAGAGAGAGAGAGAGAGAGAGAGAGAGAGAGAGAGAGAGAGAGAGAGAGAGAGAGAGAGAGAGAGAGAGAGAGAGAGAGAGAGAGAGAGAGGTTATGAGAGGCGGGAGATAAGAGATTAACTCATAAATAGGCGTGGTCTTGGGACTCATTAGCCTCATCCTGATTGGCTACTCGCCAGGGGTAGTGGACCAATGAATAACGGCACGTCACCAAAATAAAAAATATGGGCGTGGCCTTATGAGTCATTAGCCTCTCCTTGATTGGCCGCGTGCCAGGGGGGAAAGGGTGAAGGGGACGCCAATGACCAATTGAAAAAAATAAATTGAAAAAAAAGGGGGTAAAAAAGATTTTCATTTATTATCAGATTTCCCCGCCAAGTTTATTTGGAATTTTTTCATTTTTTTGCACATTAGTTTTGGAAAATGTCTCACTGAATGATCCAACACCTTTAATCCTCTACTTCTAATGTAAATCACATTTACAAGTCAGATATTTTACATTTTACGTAGCAGGTACATTGAATTGTAGATATCTGTTATCGTATCTTTATCTATCATCAACAAATTTCCATGATATTATCTAATCTGATGTTCACGTGAATCTCTTCCTTTTCTTACTATCCTTTCACTCAGTGATTAGGTGATTAGAACATTCATTCATTTATATGAAAACGACAAAAATTTATATTTATTTTCCAATCATTACAATGGAAAGTGCCTGAGGGCCCCTTTTTTAAAAGGGGGGTCCTGGCACTACACCAGGAACCCAATTTCTTTCCAGGAGGTCTTGCAGCTCCAAGGCTGCGCTACTTTCAGTAGCAGGGAAATGCTGGTCTCTTTTGGAGTGAGTAGTCCTTCGACGAGACTGTGTACTACCATTCGTCAACAGATGATATAGCTTATATATATATATATATATATATATATATATATATATATATATATATATATATATATATATATATATATATATATATATATATATATATATATATATATATATATATATATTCCAGGACACTTCACAACTCACAGACATTCCAGTTATTTCATGTCTCTGATAATGAGAAATACCAGAGGTTGTTTTTTTTAAGGCATTTCCAAAGCCAAAGAAAGATAAAACAGTTGTTCGTGCCCTTCTAAGTCGTATTGGATACAAGGTTTCCACCACACACACACACACACACACACACACACACACACACACACACATACACACACACACACACAAGGGGTGGGGGGATGGGGGGGACACTACACCAGGGGAACTGGACCAAAATTCTTCTCATCTGAACGTAACAAGATTTTCCGAGGCAATTTACAGGCAAAGACTTGGTGTGTGTGTGTGTGTGTGTGTGCGTGTGTGTGTGTGTGTGTGTGTGTGTGTGTGTGTGTGTGTGTGTGTGTGTGTGTGCGTGTGTGTGTGTGTGTGTGTGTGTGTCGTGAACGTAATGGTTCATTATATTCACAAACGAGGTGATTCAGGGTCACGTATCCACAGTTAAGGTCAGAGGGATGTCGACTTCAACGAGACCTTCACACAAGGTCATGTTCTCAGCAGAGAAAGGCAATTAGGGTCACTGAATCATGGTAAATAGGCCATTAAGAGCACTTCAAGGAGGCTGACAGGTCTTTCTGCTCGCTACAGAGGTCAGTCAAGGTCATGCACTCAACCATATAAACACTAAATTATTATATACTGACCTCGTGGGGTCACATTTAAACAATTACTTATAAATGTCAAACGGGGTCACATTTTCGACAGTAAAGCTGCAAATTACTTAGGTCATGTGTTTGCCTTGTAACCACTGGGGTGTCACACAGGTTAGATACATAAGATGGTGCATTTGCAAGGTCAAATGTCATATGGGGTCATAAGTACACAGGCCTGGGAACACGGGAGAGGTTACGTTGAACATGTACTGATCGAGATTTGAACGAGGTTAACAGTAATATAGGTTCCTCTAGCGAAGGTCAGAGACCTTCAAGTACAGTACCTGATTAGAACGAGTCTCATACCAAAGAAGGGTCGGGTGGGGTCAGGAGGTCACGGAGGGGGAGAGAGGTCACATAGGTTGGAGGGGCTTGGGGTTGTGGAGGGAGGGAAGGGGAAGGGTGATAAGGGGGTGGTTAGAGGCACTTACCAACGAGGTCTTTGGAGTAGAAGGCCCTGGGGTCTCTGCATAGGGCCACTAGGGCCATGACGTTGACCGCGAGGTGACCCGTGGTCAGGGGCAGCTCCCGGTGCCTGCCGAGAGGTCAAAGGTTAGCTGAGTGTCACTAGGCTAAGACTATAGAAGGTCGTAAGAAAAGGGAAGAACTGGTTAGGATTCTTAACTGTGGACTATCAACTGGGGGTCACAAGATCTATAAACGCGGGTCAAAGTTACTCAAGGTATGGCGACCTAAGGTTAAAGGTTAAGTAAGACTTATTCTCAGTGTTTCTTAAGCCGGATTAGACCTATTCTCAGTGTCCTTCAGCTGTGGTAGACCTATTCTCAGTGTCCTTCAGCTGTGGTAGACCTATTCTCAGTGTTCCTTCAGCTGAGGTAGACCCATTCAGAGATTGTGAACATCAGTCACTGAAAATGCACGAAGGTTCTTAATGATGGTAATTATTCTCAATGTCATTCTTCAAGCCCTCAAGGACTGGAGGAGAAAGCCAAGGAACCACACCCTACCCTCATTAAAGACCCTAATGGTTAATCACAAGGATAATGACCAGGCTGATTGTTAATCATCTATCTCATCCCATACCATCCAGATCTTTTTTTTTCTTCACCACGCCCCTAACTCCACCCTCTGGTGCCAACACACGGCTCCACCTTCTTCACCACGCCCCCCCCTCTCTCTCTCTCTCTTCTCTCTCTCGTCTAGTCGTCTGGTTCTTCAATACCCACCATTCCTCTCTCTCTCTCTCTCTCTCTCTCTCTCTCTCTCTCTCTCTCTCTCTCTCTCATCTAGTCGTCTGGTTCTTCAATGCCCACCATCTCTCTCTCTCTCTCTCTCTCTCTCTCTCTCTCTCTCTCTCTCTCTCTCTCTCCAAACGTTTCTCTCTCACTCCTTTCTCTGTCTACCTCCCTTTTTATCTCTTTCACTCCAGTATCAATCATTTCCCTCTCTGTCACTCTCTTCTCTGTCTGTCTGTCTGTCTGTCTGTCTGTCACTCACTTCCAGAGCCTGAGCACCAGCTCCAGCTCCAGCTGCTTGATGGCCAGCTGGGCCTCGAAGTTCTCGGGGGCGAACCAGGTGGCGTTGGCCAGCCTGAGGGAGAGGACCGTGTTGGCGGTGTCGGACCCCCAGCCCCAGTCTGGCTTCCTCTGCGACACCACCCACTCCACCGCCTTAGCGGCCGCCGGCAGCACCAACACCGGTCGCTCGTCCATCAGCCGCTCCTCTGACGACTCCTCTGTAGGGGAGAGAGAGAGAGAGAGGTGATGAGAGAGAGAGAGAGAGAGAGAGAGAGAGAGAGAGAGAGAGAGAGAGAGAGAGAGAGAGAGAGAGAGAGAGAGAGAGGTGATGAGAGAGAGAGAGAGAGAAAGGTGATGAGAGAGAGAGAGAGATGATGATGATGATGATGATGATGATGATGATGATGATGATAATGATGAGTAAACGAAAGAATGATAATCAAGAGAGAGAGAGAGAGAGAGAGAGAGAGAGAGAGAGAGAGAGAGAGAGAGAGAGAGAGAGAGAGAGAGAGAGAGAGAGAGAGAGAGAGAGAGAGAGAGAGAGAGAGTATCTCATCCTCTTCTGCTGGACATTAAGAAACAGACAATGGAAGTTGGAAAATGTCTGCTTTAAGAAATTACTTCAAGGCTGCTGCTCTCCCATCCCACCACCCCAACCCCACCACCACCACCATCACCCTCCTCCTCTGTTCTCAAAGCCCTCTCTCCCTCCCTCCCTTTTTTTTTTCCAACTCTCTCATCCCTCAAGAAAATATGGACAAAAAACAAAAAACCTTTGAGTGTTATCCTACACAGAGAGCTTGACTGCTTGAAGCAGTAATCACGTGAGACTTTCTTACACTGGGGAAAGAGCAGGGATGAGCCATCTGTACATGGCGTCTCATACTCGAGTGAAAATGTTATTTAAACGCTTCTTCCCCGTGTGTTACAGCGACAAGGTGCCTTCTTTTTTTTTTTTTTTTTTAAACTCCTTCTTCGCTCCGTGGCTAACAAAGGAAGACTGACGTTACAAAGATGTTCTCTTCGCTATATACACAAGAAGGCAGGTAAAGTGGTGTATACAATAATATTCCTTGAGCTCTATATCATAATAAGTACTTTAGATATACTATGTCGTTTTCTATGTAAGGACAGGTCGCTGGCATAGATGATATCCTTCAGGTCTATGCCACGGTGGCGAGCCTGTCTGTTCTCTGTCACGAGAAGGGTTTGGCACAGAATGTGTTAGCAGATGTGATGGGTAACAGAAGACCAGCACATAACCAGTCTTGGATTCTGTGTTAGAGAAGAGTTAGTGAGAAACACAATGGAACACAATGTTGTGTTTTTAATGACTCAGGTCGAAGGTCATGCCATCAAGGGTCAAAGGTCGCACCGTCCTGGTCGAAGGTCAAGCTATCAAGGGTCAAAGGTCACACCCTCCTGCTTAAGAGGATTATACCATCGTACTTCATAAGCTTGTAGTGTCGTGTTCAAAAAAAAGGGTCGTACCGCTCGTGTATAAAAGGGTCGAACAGCCGTGCTAGAAGTCATACTACTGTGTTTGTAAAAGTCGTGCCGCTATGCTCAGGGATCGTATACTGCCGTGCTCAAGGGTCGTACCGTCGTGCTCAAGAGTCATATACCGTCGTGTTCAAGGTTCATATACCGTCGTGTTCAAGGGTCATATACCGTCGTGTTCAAGGGTCATATACCGTCGTGTTCAAGGGTCATATACCGTCGTGTTCAAGGGTCGAACCCTTTTCTGTCATCGTCATCTACGGTATGTCGCCAAGACGTGTACTATTTTGACGTCTAAGTTCCATAGACTTTCGTCTTTATTCCCCTATTATCGTGTGGGTTCACATGTCATTCTTACTCCAGTGAAGAACGTCTGTGTTCATAAGAAACTACCCCAGTGTAGAACGCCCGTGTTCAAATGTTCTCTCAGAGAGACGTGGCTGGCCTCATGGATTATGAAGAACACGAAATGTGTTCAGCTGTTTGGAATCCTATTAGGTAAACACTGAACTGTGACTCACGAATCTATACTTATCGACTTCGAAACTCCTTCAGAGATTCAACATCTACACAGCATCCATCTGCTGTGGAAGTATCAAAAGTCTCACTACAAGAGCATGGGATACCTTTAAGTGTATCCATTAACCAATACGTTCTTTCCTACTTCCCCATAAATCCTTTACGGCAGCGGTGGTAGGGAGCTATAAACATCTGCAATGACAGTTTCCCTGACGGAGATCCAATGCTTCAAAAAAGAAAAAAGAGAGTAAATCCCGCGTTTCGTAGCCATTTTGAGATCGTGAGGAATTTCTTCAACGAATGAGCCAAAAGGTTATGTATTCGACCCTGCCATGTATTCCTCGCCACGGGGGCAACAAGTCGTCAAACGTCCTTCGCTTAAAGGTTCCCAGATCATATCACTGGTGGTCTGATTCGTGAAGTCTTGGCTTAACAACCTCATGAATCCACGTAATGTTTCATCATTCCACTTGGGTCCCTTGCGTCCCAACCTCTTTACGATCCATTCTGTCTTGCTCTGTGACTCCCCTCTCCCTCTCTCCCTCCCTCATCTTCGGCTTACGACCCTATCGTTTTCCGGGGTGCAGCCATACTCTGCGAATCCCAAACCTCTCGTTCGATACCAAGGTTCCCTGGTATCGAACCCCCCCTGAATATAACATTTCTCAATAAAGCTAACTCGATATCCTCTGCGTTGCTTGCTTAAGTCATGCCTGAATCCTTGCTCTGACACCCCCTAAGCTGACACTGTCATCAAACGTTCTTCGATCTCAGACACCTCCCTCCCACAAGCTGACTCTGTTATGAGCAGTCCTTCGTTCTAAAAGCTTCTAGCTGACTCTACCATCATTAGAGCTTCGTTCTAAGGCTCCTAGCTGACTCTGTTGTTAGCAGCCCCTTCGCTCTAAGGCTCCTAGATGACTCCATTGTTAGAGACTCTTTGTTCCAAGGCTCTTAACTGACTCTATTGTCAGCAGCCCCTTCGTTATAAGGCTCTTAGCTGACTTTAGCATCAGCAGCCCCTTATTCTAAGGCTCCTAGCTGCTCCAAGCCCTATGGCCTCCAATTCCTCACTTTTAACACACGAAGCCAAATTCATGACCCAAGTTTCTCAGCAGTGACCTGCATTTCCTCACTTTACAACCTGCAATTCCTCCCTGCAATTCCACAAGGTCTGCAGCCTGTAAATCTTTCCTGTACCGACTGTCATGCCTTTGCCCACAAGACGGAGGACAGAACAACAATGGGGAATACAAAAGAACGCTGGTTCGACACTTTACAGGGGGTAATTAGCGAGGTGAATAAGACGTGCAGTGTTTCCAGGAATTTCTCTGTGGGGAAAAAAATGACACAGCTTGAGTTGGGAGAGGAATACAGGAGTGAGGGAAGAGGGGGATTGTGGGACGGAGGGGAGGAAGGGAGATGGGTGGAAGTGAAGGGCAGAGGGAAGGAAGGAGTGAGGCAGACCATTCCTTGATATCCTGTAGTTACGATAAGTAGGGACATTTACGACTTCGAGTTGGTCAGGAGTTGGGTTTTCTCTTGTTTTGCCCCATAACTGTTCTTATCTGTCTCCAGTTTTACTCTGTCTATCCTTTCTTCTCTTGGTCCTCAATCATTGTCTCCCTTTCTTTGTATTCCTTCTGTCCTTCCTTCGTTCTCTTATACATCCTCGTCACCCTTCTCTCTCATCTTCGAGACCAAGTATGTGAATCCTTCTGCTTCTATATATCAAGTCTCCCTACTCTCCCTCGACTGAATCCTCTCCCTGAGCAACTTCTGCAACACCATCATCATCATCATCATCATCATGATCATCTCTCCCTCTCTTCTCTTTCATCCTTGGCCTGTGGCTGGCAGCCACGGGCCCCAACAACAACAACAACACATACATAAAAAAAAGGTAAATGTGCCCTTTAATGGTCGTCCCGGTTTTTGTCACACGGGCATCGTTGATCATGTCCCGTCCTGAAGCCCTCTGTTTCCAAGGGTCAACACAGCCATTCCCTCTCCAGATCAAGTCGTGTTGATGCCTCCTCCCCTCCACCCTCCGTTGCGAGGCAAGTTTCGCCTCTTCTATGGGTCATTTAGGTCCTTTAGGAGTACGGGGAAGAGAGGTGACGATGCGGTTGAAGGAGGAGGAGGGAGAGGAGACAGCAGATGGCATGAGAGAAATGGGTTAAGGAGGAAAGAAGGGGGAGGGTGAGGAGACAGCAGATGGCATGAGAGAAATGGGTTAAGGAGGAAAGAAGGGAAAGGGAGAGGAGACAGCAGATGGCATGAGAGAAATGGGTTAAGGAGGGGAGGGTATTGGATGGGGAGGGGGAAGGGAGAGCAGACGTCATCCCCCTGGGTAGTGTGACAGGTGCGAGATCGAGGCCAGGTCGAGGCCAGGTCGAGGCCAGGTGGACGTCATGAACTGTCGTGTTTCGTCAATGTGTGTCGACCATTCCAGCAGCTGTGGCGTGTCGCAACGTGTGCCTAACGTCCCCTCATCCCCCCTCCCCCCCGCAAGCTGTGGTGTGTATATGCAGCGGCGAGTGTCGACCACACACTCCCCCTCCCACAAGCCCCCCCCCCCCAACAGCTGTGGTTTGAGATAAACGAAAACTTTCGTGATATTTGAGCACTGAATTTTATTTACATTCCCTTGCGAAGAGGCTGATGATGGTGGTGGTGTAGTTGGTGGAGGTGGTGGAGATGGTGGTGGTGGTGGAGGAGGAGGAGGCCCCACCCACTCCCCCCTCTTTGGTGGGGATGTGTTGGAATCACGACGGGTCGGACTTCTGGTCTCGTCCAGTTGGAGAGATGCCAAAGGGCCGGGAAGAGAGAGAGAGAGAGAGAGAGAGAGAGAGAGAGAGAGAGAGAGAGAGAGAGAGAGAGAGAGAGAGAGAGAGAGAGAGAGAGAGAGAGAGAGAGAGAGAAATACTGGCAGCCAAGCAGGCAGTGGGAGAGACGGCATGGGGAAAGGTGGGAGGGAGGGAGGGAGGGAGGGAGGGAAGGGAGGAAACTGCTGTGTGGGCGGAGAGAGAGAGAGAGAGAGAGAGAGAGAGAGAGAGAGAGAGAGAGAGAGAGAGAGAGAGAGAGAGAGAGAGAGGCTGATGAATTATGTGGGTGGGGAAAGGGTACGGGTAGACGGCACGGTGATAAACCATGATAAACAACGGTAAAAGTTATAGTTCACACGGGCACCAAAATATCTTTGACCTTATTTTGCACTGGTCGATAACTGTATACCAGGCATAAGCTGGCGTGTGTGTGTGTGTGTGTGTGTGTGTGTGTGTGTGTGTGTGTGTGTGTGTGTGTTTACTTACATATGATTAGAGGTAAGGTACATATATACAAGGTTTAAGGGACTGTGGGGGAAGGGGGGGGGGGGCAACTCGAGTGTAAAACTCCCACCCCATAACACGCAAGTAGTGATCACAAATAGTAATTTCACTACGTCCAGCTTCTACGCGAAGGATCTTAGACCAGACAGATCATGTCTACCAAAGCGGTATCACACTGTGCCTGATGATCACAGACACACACAACCCCCCCATCAGTAAAACTGATCTCCGCTGGTAATTAGCACAGGTAATTAACTGACTTCGCTCAAATGACCTTCGGTGGGAGGGCCAAAAAACCACAGGGAGATTGAATCTCAATACCGTACCTTTCCATTGGCCTGAATGCTCGCTCAGTTATTTCCAATTAGAAATTCAAAGACGATTATTGCTGGTTTCACAAATTTTCATATATATATATATATATATATATATATATATATATATATATATATATATATATATATATATATATATATATATACATATATATAATCTTCGTAACAGTGAATAATGATTAGTGTAAAACTCCCTATTTACTTCATAAATATGTATGACCACTGCTAACAACGCTAAGTTTGCTCTGAGAAAAAGTACGTAAGTGGTAATAAGTCCTCGATTGTCGCGGGAAAATAATAACAACTGTGGCGGTTGTTTCTTGCCCTGAATTTCTTAACTCGTTTTCCTTTTTTTGTTGTTCCCATTTTGTATATGATCAGTAGGAAGAGCGTAATAACGAAGACTAGAATGATCATGGTTTTAGTGTTTTCAGACAGACAGACAGACAGACCAGTAGAAAACAAAGCAAAAAACGAGAGAGAGAGAGAGAGAGAGAGAGAGAGAGAGAGAGAGAGAGAGAGAGAGAGAGAGAGAGAGAGAGAGAGAGAGAGAGAGAGAGGCAGAACACAAAGGGAACCAGAACGAATCTTGCTTCAAAGATTCCCTAAAGATACGATACCCGATACTCCTGCAAAATCAATATCACTAAACTCAGAAACCAGTCCAATCCCTTCTGAAAAAGCCTTGCCAACAACGTTCTATCTACTCTTTGTATATTGTACCGGCCGCGCTCAACACCCCCCAGCATACGTTACGTACAGAGTACACAAGTACTCAAATTACATTGTAAACTCTTCACCAATATTCCTGGGAACTCGTAGTGATATATTTTTCCCAATAAACTTCCTCCGACACCGCGTTTATTTTATGTCTTCAATATGTCGCGGCCAAGTAAGGATCTGTTTGTTTACATGTCGCGAGGAGCCGGGGGAGGCTCGAGCGCTAGCCGGGGGCTGCGGAGGTAAACATAGAGATGGAATATTGCAAGAGATGGTGTAAAGGAAGGGGAGATAAAAGAGCAGGAGAGATTGAACGAGGGATAAGAAAGATGTCAGACAGGGAGGGAATGATTGAGAGAGAATATTTTTAGATAACAATATGGGGAAGGTATAATTGGAGATAGGAGAGACGGAATACTACCCACATATGTCCTTAGTGTTGTGTAAGGTAGGAGCAAGGGGAGAGGGAGGTGGAAATCATCGCTTCAAGGAGCCAAACGAAGAGATTTCTTCGAAGGCTTGGAGGTCTTTTCCTCACTCAGTCTCGCTCAGGTAGGAAAGGCGAACAAATTCTGATAAAGGAATAATGGAAAGTAATTTTTCCAAACACTAATAGTTATGATAACAAGGGCTGGGCGGGGAGAACCCACACTTCAGGCATTTTTCTTCTCGACCAAGATGTCTTTCGAGTGGCTTTTTGAAATGCATTGAACGTGTATTAGATTTACTTTACTATTTTTTTGGGGGAAACGGCGGGATTAAGAGCGATTCTCAGGGGAGGTTTTGAAGCATGTTTCAGCCTTATACTCTTTTGGGAAAAGCGAAACTAAAACTTTCACCACAAACGTAAATGGAGTTTCATTAAGCAGTGAATTAATCTTTATTTTCCATATATATTTTTTTTGTTATAGTGAACGTGTAGACTTTATTTTTTTATGCACATTATGGCCACTTGACTTGACTCAGTGGGCTGTTTCGTTTCTTCTGCCACCTTCTGTCCCACTGTGAAATGATGGCGTATGTCTCAAAGTGCACTGATGTGCCGCTTGCCTTCGTTGTAATGGACGTGGTTGATATATATATATATATATATATATATATATATATATATATATATATATATATATATATATATATATTTTTTTATTTTTATATTTTGCTTTGTCGCTGTCTCCCGCGTTTGCTTTGAAAAATGAGTTAATCTCTCTCTCTCTCTCTCTCTCTCTCTCTCTCTCTCTCTCTCTCTCTCTCTCTCTCTCTCTCTCTCTCTCCTCGTCTGCCTTAGCTCCAAACAAAGAATTTCTAAAGCCAGGGAAACTTTCTTCACATAATTGGATTTTTTCCCTCCGCTCCTTCAGGAATTTCCCTGCCAGACACTATTGATCGTCAGGGGAGACCGTGCTACAAAGAGAGCATCTATATCAAAATCAACTTTCAAAGTCATCTTTACTTGCTCTACTTCCGTCGTATGTAATCTGGGCTTTAGACACAAAAATGATGAAGAATACTTCTTGCATTATGGTCGAGAATCCTATCTGTTTCTCACGTCAAAATGATTGATTTCAGGTGATGTAAACAGAAATCAGCTGATCTTCCAAATATATAGCGTGGGTTGACAGCTGACCAGCAGAGATGATCGTCAATACTGACATACGAACGAAGAATGAGAATGAAAAAAAGGGCGTCAGACATGAGGGGTTTTATACGGTAATGAACTGGGTAAGGGGAGAGAGAATAAAAGAAAATAAACCGAAGGGGAGAGAAAGTAAATAAACGAGAGAAACAGAGAGAGACGGACAGAAACAAAAAAGAGAACAATACACTCTTACACACACACACACACACACACACACACAGAGAGAGAGAGAGAGAGAGAGAGAGAGAGAGAGAGAGAGAGAGAGAGAGAGAGAGAGAGAGAGAGAGAGAGAGAGAGAGAGAGACGTATATTCATGGCAAGTAACAACACTAGCGAGTTTCACATCAAATTACGAGGAGAAAAAATCGTATTCTTGATCTGCACCTGGATTCTCTTGATGGTGGATACTCTACGTGCGAGACGTTTAGGGCGAAGACGACATTGTAACTTACTGGAAAGTGACTATTAAGTCATCCACATGTTGTTATCATTTCCCCAGTTTAGCAGCATTTTCGACTCGGTGTTCAGAAACAGTCAATTCATCATTGGTCAATATATAGAAGCAAATTATTTACTTTACCATATATTTGTTAGAAATAATATCTATACTCTTTTCTTCATCATACAATATTCATTAATGATATACATTTGATGATAATTTTCCCGTTTTGAGGTTTTCCTGATTTTCGAGCCGGTGGTTGGAGCACGGACGTATGTTACGTCACAGTCTTAGGCATTACAGAGTCAGGAGTCGATAGCGTGACTCCAGGTGTCTCACATTAGCCTATATCCAAGTTATGCGAGGCCAGATCCCCTTCTTCACTACGCGATGATAACAATAAGATGCAGATGATATAATTGATACATAAAGAAATCGAGAAATAAAATTCTAAACACTGGCTTCAGTCTACTAAAAGATACGAAAGAATATGACAGTACTGACCCAGTGTTGTATAAGCAGTGAGAGCCTGAAGTATGAAAAGATAATCCCAGCGTCTAAAAAACCCAGCTAACTAAAAGCGACCTGGGGGTCTAAAAGCGATTATTCTGGCAGAGCGAATAAAGATCCCAGCAACCAAAATGGGAACGTTCAGCCACGCGTTTGGAAAAACACAAAAAATGTTTAAGTCTGGGAATGAAATGCCTGAAATTGAGTTAAAGAAATGGAAATTCTTACCAGAGAATATTGCCATGATAGAGCGAAACCCATGTGATACATGGTTTTATAGTCTTCACTTGCTATAGGTGCGCGTCTCCGATATGGTGGGGGTAGAGTCAGGAACAAACGAATAATGGCCTCCTCTGCATACATCTATTCTCTAGCTGTCATACATGAAACATGGAAACCAAAATACACCGTCCATAGCTAACCCTCATAGACTGTCTCATAGCTTTCCATAGACATTTCACGTGCCTTGGTTTGGCCTATTAACAGCACGTTGCCCCTCATATGCCACATTCATTCAAAGCTTTCTTTCCTATGCACGCCTCTCACCCTCATGAATGTCTTGGTCCCTGTGACCAAAAGCCCAATTCTCACCATCGTTACATCTCGTTCTCGACCTTCCCCCTTCCTCCATATATATATATATATATATATATATATATATATATATATATATATATATAATATAGATATGCCCTAACTCTTCAGTAAATTGATGTTGAGAATATAAAAAAATACACTGGTCCACACTCGAGGGGTAAAACGTTAGGTGAAAGAAAGTAATCGAAAGTTCAGATAAGTTGGCCAAGTTTCCCGAGCGTCTGAACGTCTGTCAGAAGTACAAAGTTGGAGGCAAGTTAGGGTTAAAGAGTTAGGGGTCCGAGACAAGTTTGATGGAAGGCCCAAACCTTGGAAGCAATATATATATATATATATATATATATATATATATATATATATATATATATATATATATATATATATATATATATATATATCCAAGGAGTCCATAGGGAAATGAAACACGGTAAGTTCCCAAGTGCATTTTCGTGTAATAATCACATCATGAGGGGAGACACAAGAGAGAAATGTAATAGTTAGTTGATATACTAGCCAATCACTTCCCAACGAACTACCAAGCACTGAAGGAAGACAGAAACGACCACAGAATACGCAAAAAGATACAACCAATCACAACAAGGGGTACAGAAGAACCCACCAATCATAATCATTATAACACTAACGGTGAGAGATCTCGAAGGTCTTTTGGGAGAAAAGTCTGAGCTTGGATGAGTGTTCTGACAACGACCAGACGCCATTCCCTCCCCCCAAACCTGGTCGCTACGGAACGCACCCACCCACCCTACGTCTAATTCTGGTGTTAACCCCAATACCAAGGGTTTAATATGCTGGCTTACACACGAACTGAATGGTCTTGCCTGTTTTCAATGAGGTTTTGTATCTCCTAAGATTACAGATCTCTCTCTCTCTCTCTCTCTCTCTCTCTCTCTCTCTCTCTCTCTCTCTCTCTCTCTCTCTCTCTCTCTCTCTCTCTCTCTCTCATCAGATCTAATTCCCCGTCCTTGTCTCTTCAAAGGCTCCCTCCTCATCCCGGATAATGCACCCTACTCTGCTCCCCCCACTCTCTCTCTCTCTCTCTCTCTCTCTCTCTCTCTCTCTCTCTCTCTCTCTCTCTCTCTCTCCAACCCCCGATGAGGGCCGACGCAAAGCCGTTCAACTCTGGGGGTCCTGAAATCTCATCGATTTCAGCAATTCATCTGGGCAAAAGCGCCCGCGCCCCCCCATCACCAGGGGATGATGGGGGGGGGTCGACCACAACGATGAATATTGTGGGGTTGGGGTCAGGGGAGGGTTTCTGGGGGGGTGGGGAGGGGGGGTGATGGGGCTCGTCTCATACTTCCAACCCTATAACGTAAACAGAGAGAGAGAGAGAGAGAGAGAGAGAGAGAGAGAGAGAGAGAGAGAGAGAGAGAGAGAGAGAGAGAGAGAGAGAGAGAGAGAGAGAGAGAGAGAGAGAGAGAGAAGTGTCTCAGCTTCCTTCAGTGAGAGACGAGACATGTTGGCGTTTTTTCTCAAAGGTTTCCGGACACGGTGCGACACCGTGGCATTACTCCACACAGATGACGGACCTGGCTTCGTAATCCATCTCTACAGCAAGATGGTGGACGGCCCTTCAGACACGACGGTACGATCATTGAGCACGACGGTACGACCCTTGAGCACGACGGTACGATCATTGAGCACGACGGTACGACCCTTGACCGCGACGGTACGGTCTTTGAGCACGACGGTACGACCCTTGAGCACGATGGTACGGTCCTTGAGCACGACGGTAAGACCCTTGAGCACGATGGTGCGACCCTTGAACACGACGGTACGACCCTTGAGCACGACAGTAAGACCCATAATGAAAACGGTACGACGAGTCTTGAACACATAACGAGTATCTTCTTAAAATTGGTTAAATACCAATTCAACATTTACTTATGGAAACAGGGCGAATACCATTACAACCTATTTGTTAAAATTAGTTAAAAAAAAAACACTATTAGAACTTCGTGTTAAAACCCCCTGTGAATAACATGACGAATTCGTATCCTAAACTAGTTTCATGTTAAACTCTCTGTCTGCAATAGTTTTTATCATTTTCTAGTTTCTTACTGCTTCATTCATCTGTCTTTATCTACTCCTCCTCTTCTTACTCTACTGTCTTCATCTACTCCTCCTCTTCCTCCTCTACTGTCTTCATCTACTCCTCCTCTTCCTCCTCTACTGTCTTCATCTACTCCTCCTCTTCCTCCTCTACTGTCTTTCATACTATCCTACACTCTATGGCTATCTCTCGTTCGTCTGACGACCGGCTGTCTCTCACGTTAAAAGAGAATCTATCACAAAAACAACTGTAGAGAGACAGAGTGTCTATGGTCTCTCTTGTCCTTGTCTCCCCCACTCTGTTCCCCACCCCACACACCACACACACACCCCCACCACCAACCTTACAATGATAATTACGCTTGGGGGTCTCCTCTCTCTCTCTCTCTCTCTCTCTCTCTCTCTCTCTCTCTCTCTCTCTCTCTCTCTCTCTCTCTCCCTCCTCCCCACCCCCCCCTCTCTCTCTCTCTCTCTCTCTCTCTCTCTCTCTCTCTCTCCCCCCGTGTCCCTGGTATAGAAGATAATCCGACTCATTAAGACTTTCATTAACAAACTGTGAATATTAATCTCTCTAAATGACCCAGCGTTGCCAATCTCCTCGACTGAAAGAGAGCGCGGGTGCCAATGTTTCCATCCAGATAAGCTGTGTCAGCTTAAGTTCCTAATACTTAGTAAGTACTTGGGAGCTACTTATACGTTAAGTAAGTAAGTAAGTACACCCGTGTCAGTTTACTTAACCCGGGAGTACTGACAAGGACCTACCAACACGACCAAAACCTAACACAGTGATACCAACCTCTTACGAGGAAGCGGTGTTACCAATCCCCTGATCCAACCAGTGCTACCAGTCTCGAAGAGGGAGGGAAAAAACACTACGAGTAATGATCAATTTCCATCTATTATTCTCATGGATGGCCTCATTACTCCCCCTCATGATTAATAAGGGAGGCTTTCCTCATGTCCCGTGTGTGTGTGTGGGTGGAGAACATGGAAATGAGGAAGGAAAGTAATTGATTTTTGTGATAATCTGAGATAACTTATATATTGGCCTCTTGTGTTGGTATAAGGTGACTTATATACTGGCTTCCATGCATTGGTATAAGGTGACTTATATATTGGCTTCCTGTGTTGGTAAAAGGTGACATATATTGGCTTCCTGTGTTGGTATAAGGTGACTTACACTGCCTTCATGTCTTGGTATAAGGTAACTTATTATGACCTTTATGTGTTGCATAAGGTAACCTGTACCATATATTCCCAGCGTTGGTATAAGGTGACGTACCTTACGGGGTATAAGGTGCCTTATCTTACACAGTATAAGGTGACACAGACTTGTGGCGAGTGTTTCTGTAGCCACTAAATGTTGGCCTAACAAGAATAGTATTTCAAATTCCACTTTTTCTCTGTGTGCTTTTAAGAAAATCTTCCTGGTTCTGTTTCCCAAGCGAGTTAGGGGGAAGTCAATGCTACAACATCAAGGAATATATATATATATATATATATATATATATATATATATATATATATATATATATATATATATCACATGTTTACCAAATGGCGTCCTAGCTTCGTCTCTTCGATGTATATCAACTGACTGCTATATTTCTCTCTTGTGTCTCCCCTGACGATGTGATTATTACACGAAAGTGCACTTGGGAACTTTTCGTGTTTCATTTCCCCCGTGGACTCACAGGAATATATATATATATATATATAGTATTTCCCCTAGCCCCCGCCCCCTTCCTAACAATCTAACATACGACAGGACAAACTCAGAGAGAGAGAGAGAGAGAGAGAGAGAGAGAGAGAGAGAGAGAGTTAGGAAGCCTCAGTCAGGCTTCTCCTGGTAATCAATAGATCACAAGTGTTGCTTGGGAAGTGTCTGTCGTCAGAGCTGCCAACACAAACAGAAAAAGATATTGATTGGCGGATATCTCTCTCTCTCTCTCTCTCTCTCTCTCTCTCTCTCTCTCTCTCTCTCTCTCTCTCACTCTCTCTCTCTCATCTATCTATCTATCTACCTACCTTTCTATCGATCTATCTATCTCTAACTATCTTCTCTTCTATTCTCTCTCTCTCTCTCTCTCTCTCTCTCTCTCTCTCTCTCTCTCTCTCTCTCATAAAACTCGACTGAAAACCTTCAAATTCCGCCACCATTTCACTGGCTATCATTTTTCCCATCCCTTTCATAACCGTGTCAAAACAGACGCGCTACACGGAGCACAGAAAAAAAATGTTCACCTTTATTAACCTGTTCGACGAATGGCAATGAAACATCAGGTACACCTGTGAACAAAGAACAATGCTAAGTGAAAAATGTTATTGAAAATATCTAATTGTGTCGTGTACTGTACACACAGACGGTATGATACTAATGATGATGATGATAATGATGATAATGATGATAATAATAATAATAATAATAGTAATAATAATAATGATAATAATGATGATAATAATAATAATGATATTAATGATAGTACTACTATTAATACTAATAGTATAATAATAATAATAACAATAATCATATTATCATTATCATTATCATTATTATTACTATTATCATTATTACTATTATTATCATCATCATCATCATCATACTTATTATTATCATTATCATCATCATTATTATTATCATTATTATTATTATTATTATTATTATTATCATTATTATCATTACTAATCATTATAACTATTATCATTATCATAATCATCATTATTATCAACTTCAGCCTTCTCGAAATCCCTTGTATCATTTCGTAGGTTAGGAAAAAAAAAGAGGCCATCTTCACTACACTCTTATCTACCTTTATCTTCAGCATTCCTCATATTCACGACACCATCGTCATCACAACATCCTTCCATTTACCACAAACCTCACCTTCATCATACTCATATATCTTCCACACACACACACCACATACACCACACTACCACTATCATCACTGGACCATCATCTTCACTATCCGACATCATCACTATCCCTCACCACCACAGCGTCCTTATCTTCACTACATCCTGTTTTCATAGTGCATTTAAGTCAGGCTCGAGCACGGCCGTAGGCTGACTTAGCTTGTTGAACTGCCCTCCCTGAACTTAGCTTGACTAAGTTTTCCCAGCGCTCATCATAACTACACCACACCTCATTTCCACTGTGAGGCGCAATCATCACTACACACCCTCTCTCTCTCTCTCTCTCTCTCTCTCTCTCTCTCTCTCTCTCTCTCTCTCTCTCTTTCTCTCTCCACACCCTCGATTATCTCTGTGACCTTTGGCCTTACACTATTACAGCTGGGGTGGGAGGGGGGGGGGGGTTGTCAAAGATTGATTTTTCTTTCCCCCCCAACACACACAGAGACACACACACAATACCATTTACTGATATGATACGCATCGCTACTGCTGCTGTGGCTTCACTTCTTGCCGGCATTGGTGTGTGTGTGTGTGTGTGTGCGTGTGTGTGTGTGTGTGTGTGACACGATATCAATATGCAGTGGATCACGGCGATCATAGACACGACACGACACACTGGCAAGGTCATACTACTGTAGTAGACCTCCACTGGCGCATAGCATCAATGTGGAAGGTGGTGTGGTGGCTGGCCTCTCTCTCTCTCTCTTCCAGCCATGAGAGAGAGAGAGAGAGAGAGAGAGAGAGAGAGAGAGAGAGAGAGAGAGAGAGAGAGAGAGAGAGAGAGAGAGAGAGAGAGAGAGAGAGAGAGAGAGAGAGAGAGAGAGAGGGCGCTTGCCGGTCGTATCATTTATCCATATACTTAAGTGCGATTCTGGTACTCGCCAGTAGACACTTCACTAACGTAAAGTGCGATCTTGCGCGTGTAACTTGCCACTCGAGGCGTAAGTGTAAGTCGGTAAGTGTTCAGTTGAACACTTGTCACTTATCTAATCACGGGTTTTTGCTCCGAGTTCACTTACGTAATGGAAAAGACTCTCTCTCTAAACACATCTAGAAAGTCAATAGAGTCAGGAACTCTATCACGTGAGATATATATATATATATATATATATATATATATATATATATATATATATATATATATATATATATGTATCTGGCGTTCACAAGTGACGGCGAACAAGAATCAGAGCGCTCCAGACCCCCAGCGGCTCTTGTCCCTGGGCTTAACTCTCGGAAGACTCGTTCTATCAGCTGGGGTGGTATTAATGCCTCACTCCTCATGCCTTTTGCTCACGGGGCAGAAGTGGTTCCCAAGGGAAATCGTCGCTCGTCGTGGACTCAAGGCTTTCTAGACGGGAGTTTCTTCGGGGTGAATACCGTGGTTTTGGCGACGCCGGGAATGAATACGTCATCTTCAGGGTACAATCTCTTGTCGTAGAATTTCCCCACACCGAAGGGGTCCCTCCTTTCCCAGCTACTGATTGTAGTGCAGACGTATAACCCTTCGCTCTTAGTGTTATATACTAATAACCACAAGGGCTGTATCTACTTGTAGTTAATCAATTCACTGGGTATAGTGATCAAGTGTACATTTCAACCACAGAAATGTGTATCGCTTTCATATACATCATATCAGCCACGAACTGAAATTCATCATTCATTAAAAGGCATCAGACGACCCATTCATCTAATTCAATATGACATGTCAAAATCAAAGGTCTGTAGGTAAGTCTTGGTGTCGTCAGAATCAAAATTCTACTTCTAAGCTACGATGATCCATTTGCTTAGAGAGAGCGAGAGAGAGAGAGAGAGAGAGAGAGAGAGAGAGAGAGAGAGAGAGAGAGAGAGAGAGAGAGAGAGAGAGACTAAATTCTCAGATGAAATAGCACTAAGGAAAGTTGATTCAAACAGCCACGGAACCAAATTCCAAGAAGTTCAGCCACTTTTCTTCCCTCAATAAACTTGAAACCCTGTTTGGGGAGAGGACATTCTAACCCCTTCCTTCCCTCCCATCATCCCCCATTTCCAAATCCTCCGTGTCTGACTTCAAGGAGCTGAGTAGCCAGTCTTAGATTTTCCAGATCTCCAATCTGAGAAAATATATATTCCCAATCCAAGACTTCGAACTCTGATGTGCTGGAGGAGGAGAGGTCAAGGTTCCCACACCATGAGAATTAGAACGCCTGCTTTGAGACACAGAAGTCCCCCTCTCACTCCCTCCCCACACCATTTCAAAGATTAGAACGCACACTACAAGCAGAAGCAGTCTTAAAATTGGCATACACGTGGTAAATAAAGTCCCAGACCTTATCAGACTTTTGTGTCTCTCTCACATACATCTACCTTAAATCTATCAAAAAAAAAAGAAAAAAAAAAGAGAAAAAGCTGAGACTTCATTTTCTTTAAACTTTTAGGAGTCACCGTTCATTTAAAAACCATCTTGAAACCTTTTTTTTTTTGGGGGGGGGGGGGGACGAGTGAAACCAATTTCTTGAAACCAATGACCAACGACCTCATGTTTGTGACCACTTTAAACCCACTTCTTTCATTCCACTTCGATCTTTTTCTTCTTATCTCACGTTCATTCTATTCTCACTCCTTCTTTCCCACCACCCTCCTACCCCACCCTATGCTGTTCGAATCTCTGGCGATTCATCATCTCGTCCCCTCAGACTCCATCCTGGTCGTCTGCTTCACCTCGCCTCAACTCTGGCTCACACATATACACCCCAAATCCTCCTCCCTCCCTCCCTCCCTTCCACTCGTCCTCTTATGGAAATTTCCATTCCTCCGTACAGATCTGCACGCCGGCCTTGGTCCGAGGCCACATGCAACTTTTCTCGGGAGTTAATATGGCAGACACACTAGCTGGCGAGGGACAATAGAGGAGGGGATCCCTGTATTCAAAGGGCATGCATTTGGTATCCTATTTACATCGGCGTATATGATTTTCGCATGTTTATTCCCCCTTACTAATTATCTATACAGACTTAATGGATTTCAAATGAGCTTGATCTATCTATCTATCTATTTATCTTCTGTCTATCTAGTTACATATATGGATAGATAGACAGATAGACAGTTAGATATGATTTCTCGTTGATAACATACCTGTTGTGTATGGCACAATCTATGCCCAAGTTAATCACACACACACACACACACACCCACACACACACACCCACACACACACACCCACACACACACCCACACCCACACACACACACACACATAAATATTCTCATCAGTCTTCTTTTATTTTATTTGCTCGCATAAAAAAAGGAAATATTCTACAAAACACCAGTAAATATATAGGAAGGTAGAACAGTGCAGCAACGCCACATGTCGAGGACATGCGTGCAAATTACACTCAAACACGAGACTTAATATATAACTCCGGCTTATGTAAGAGTGTATGTAAGCTGGATCCGGCTCATGGCGTGGAGAAATTATGCACTCTGGTCTGACAGAACCATAACTGTGTTTGGTGAGTGAAACGGCGAATCGATAAAGGGAAAATATCATCGTGGAAAAGTACGTTATTTGGTGGGAATAATTCAGAACGAAAGATAGAGAGAATGATAAAGGAGGGAGACGAGTTACTGACAGAAACAGCCTCGGAGGGTGGTCGTTTAGAGGCAGGAATAGCCATGACAGAGAGGAGGTCGAAGGTAGGAACAGCCAGGGAAGGGAGGTAGGTCAGAGGTAAGAACAGCCAGAAAAGGGAGGGAGTTTAGAGGCAAGAAGAGCCGGTACTCTGGGCCACGGTAATGGCGCGTAAAGAACGTAATTTGAATGTAGAATGAACCCTAATGAATCACAGCGGGATAAATGCCCAAAGCTTTCTATTCACAAAACAAGAAAAAATACATCAAACTGGACTAACCTGCCTTTAATTTGTCTATTAACTGTTCAAAAAAAGGAAGCTGAAAGATTGAGAAGAAATAAGAAAAGAAGCATTTTGAAAATTTCTCTGAATATGAACAAAAATATATATAGGTATACATATATAAATGTATATGTTCTTCGGTATATATATATATATATATATATATATATATATATATATATATATATATATATATACGCCACAGACTGAAAAAAAATACCGAAGGGTTTCATTAAAAACATGGCATAAAACAAACATTTAACAAATGAAATGAATTTTAAAGTCACTAGGTAAAATGTTGATACAAAAAAAAATGTATACACACAAAAGACTGGCAACAAAGACAGGAAATTAGTTGGAAACTTTTTTTTCTTTTTTTAAAAAGCATGAAATTGATAGTTCAACATTTATGTTGATAAAGGAGATATTATTATCATCACGAGAGAAATGATGTATCTATACACACACACACACACACACACCGACACGCACACACACACACACACACACACACACACACACACACACACCACACATACGTAAACCTGACCAAAATAAGTTAAAAGACAAATGATAGACTAAACACGCCAGTTGTTAACTTATGATCTGAATGTGAATGACGACACGAAGATTAAAAAGAGGGGAACCACCACTCATCCCCCCCTCCCCCCCCGTTCTCTCTCTCTATTTACCTTACGTCACAGGGGAAATTGCGTCAACTCAACTCTTTACGATTTTTATGTTACGACAACATCCGGGGACCGGCATCGAACAAGCTGGCGTTGTAGGGAGGAGAGAGAGAGAGAGAGAGAGAGAGAGAGAGAGAGAGAGAGAGAGAGAGAGAGAGAGAGAGAGAGAGAGAGAGAGAGAGAGAGAGACCATCTCCTGCCCCCGTAGTTCTATTGACAATCACAATGGCTGAGTTAGAACAATACGACCTTATTTTCTCTCTCTCTCTCTCTCTCTCTCTCTCTCTTTTTAAATGACCTCTGAAACCATGTAGGCGACGTCTCTCTCTCTCTCTCTCTCTCTCTCTCTCTCTCTCTCTCTCTCTCTCTCTCTCTCATCCTCATCACCTGTGGTGATGGTGGTTGGCATACTGTGTGTGCAAATCGTAGGACGCAAGTAAGGCTGAGAATCCTATCCCCCCCCAAGCAACAGTTAAGGAAGCAAGGACTTCAGCAACTGAAACTCTCCACTGAAGAACTTCAGCAACTGAACTTTTCAGACTTTTATTAAGTGACGAGAGAGAGAGACGTAAACCCGCCTCTACCCTGTTTGCGACGCTGATTTACGAACCGTCGAAGGAGGGAGGAGGGAGGGAAAGTTCTCTTTAATTTCCTCCGATAAGACTTATGATGATGGAGAGAGAGAGAGAGAGAGAGAGAGAGAGAGATTTAATGTCTACACAAACACTTGTACACATAGAACATATATATATATATATATATATATATATATATATATATATATATATATATATATATATATATATATATATATATATATATATATATATATATATATATATATAATACACACACACACACACACACACACACACACACACATAGCACTCTCTTCACCCCACAATCCGGACATTTGACAGCGTTCAGAGTCTTATTCACGTCCTTAACAATGCCTTTCTTAGGTCAACGACCCTCGACCCCTTATCATCATTACAGGTCGTATTCAGGGCCGGTGCCATGTGCCTCTCCTCTCTGGCGCACAGGATTTTCCCCTTGAGGAACTGCCTGAAGGAGGAGCAGAAGGAGGAGGAGGAGGAACTGCCTGAAGGAGGAGCAGAAGGAGGAGGAGGAGGAACTGCCTGAAGGAGGAGGAGAAGGACAGACTTCGAGGTTCTTGTGGCTGAGAGGCCACTCGCGGGCCCTTACAGAGATGGCCCTGCACTCGGGGCAGCTTTGAGGGCACGGCTGAGTGCCCAGTTGGCACTCTGGGGGTCACTACGGGGAGAGAGAGAGAGAGAGAGAGAGAGAGAGAGAGAGAGAGAGAGAGAGAGAGAGAGAGAGAGAGAGAGAGAGAGAGAGAGAGAGAGAGAGAGAGAGAGAGATGTATGAAACCTCATGAAAAATTCCAATTTTCAACCCTCTGGTACGTACGGATAAGATCGAAAACTATATATATATATATATATATATATATATATATATATATATATATATATATATATTATATATATATATATATATATATATATATATATATATATATATATATATATATATATATATCTTTTTTTTTTCTTTTCCTTCTAGTTAGATATTTTTTCCTCCACCGTCGAGCTGAGCAGCGGACACAGAGGGTCGGTTATGGGCGTCTTATCCGGATATTAAGGGAGTCATCCGGATAGTAACGGTACATCCGGTACAGTACCACGTCTGAGGTGTGTGTGTGTGTGTGTGTGTGTGTGTGTGTGTGTGTGTGTGTGTGTGTGTGATGTTCAAGACTATATATCAAGGATATAGATTCTGTGTTACAATCAGTATAGGCGCCATAGACGTTACGAACACTATCATCATGCGTGAAAACAAAAGCGAATCTGTATTCGTGATCTACGAAAACATCGAACCATTGACCTTGAATACGTGTCTGTGATCCTTGATGTTGCACAGCCAACTGGTCCAGGAAAATGAAACCATTCACCTCTCTCCCCCCGCACTCCACCTTGTGGCACAGATGGCATCAGATCTTCTTCATCCTCTCCCTCCTCTCTTTGTGGCACAGACAGGATCAAATCCTCTTCATCCTATCCCCCTTTGTGGCACAGACAGGATCAGATCCTCTTCATCCTCTCCCCCTCCCTCGTGGCACAGACATGATCAAATTCTCTTCACCCTATCCCCCCTTGTGGCACAGACAGGATCTGATCCTCTTCATCCTCTCCCCCCCCCCTCGTGGCACAGACAGGATCAAATCCTCTTTACTCTCCCCCCCCCTCGTGGCACAGACAGGATCAAATCCTCTTTACCCTCTCCCCCCTTTGTGGCACAGAAAGGATCAGATCCTCTTTACCCTCTTCCCCCCTTGTGGCACAGACAGGATCAAATCCTCTTCAGCAGAAGCCTGTACCAGGACCACATCTCTTATCCTTCATGCCCCCCCCTCCCCCAATACCCCGGGACGCACGATAGGATCCGATCCCATAAACTGCGTCAAAGATTTAATAACAACGCCTTCACCGAGGGGTATCTGATCCCCTCCCCGTGCCACGAGAGAGAGAGAGAGAGAGAGAGAGAGAGAGAGAGAGAGAGAGAGAGAGAGAGAGAGAGAGAGAGAGAGAGAGAGAGAGCTGTCTCAGACCTCCAAAACCCCAAGCCTTTGATGGAATCCAACTCCCCTCCCTCCTCCTCCTCATCTCTTCTCGGAGGATAGGACCCGATACGATATCTCATACACAAAGGAGAATCCGATCTCATACCCGAAGCTCAAGATGGAATCCAATTGCCTCCGATACACGGGATAAGGGATCAGGTCGCGTCCAGCCCTCTGCCTGCATGGCTTGTATTGCCTCGAGTTATGGCTTTTCCCAAGAATCGATGGAAGGCACTTGAGGTTGTCCTCGAGCCCCAGCCAACACCACCACCCTCCCTACCCCTTCCCAAACACACACACACACACACACACACACACACACACACACACACACACACACACCAATGCGTGGCTGTCGCAGGACACACACTGTCACACGACGTTCCCCATTTCCCCTCCCTCCTCCCCAGCCCAGCCAGTCATCAACTCCATCAATAAGACGTTGGGGAAGGGGTGGGGGGGGAGGGGGGGCCCACATCAACCCCCCCCTCCTCGCTCACCACCACACACCCAGGCAGTGTGGCTATGTGGCGTCACGCATGAATATGTATCCTCTGCTGGTAATACGGATCGACCTTCCCTTGCCATTCACTGCCGTTCGCCATCGCCATGCATACGAGAGTCGGATTTCGCGGCTGCACGAACGACGTGCGAAAGGACGTATTCTTTTAGGTTTTAAAATAGATGGGAGGTAGGGATGGCTTGTTAGAAAGGATGGGTCGATTATTATTATTATACGTTCTCGTGAGACGACTGAAGGTAAAGGAACGAATGAGTTACAGGAACGAATGAGGAAGGATTGGTTGAGTGGATGGAGGTTTTAAGTGAGACACGAGACATGAAGTTCAACTCGTAAATTCCTTTAGGTTTGTACCCGTAACGCAATGTTAGAAGACAGGTTCATATTTCTTATTCGATTGGAAATATTAAAATTCATATAACGTCTAAGATTTTAAAAAGAGTTATACTAAATGTATCCTTGAAAAGGAAATATAGTTTTTTGCCACTGCCGAAAACATAATAGACAGGTTGAATATATATATATACATAGGGTCGAAATAAACTCATATGAAAGAAACTAAGAAATATGAAGAATAAACAATGGATTCTACAACCTATCACATAATCAAATAGCACGTTAGCACTTTTAAGTCTTCGTCTTATATACTTAATCTTAGAAGGATATGAAAAATATTGCCTCAGACGAGAGGACTTGAAATGAATCGTACACCCGACACCGTGGTGGGATATCGCCCGCTGCCAGTCATTGGATGGTTGTCGTACCCAACTCTATTATACGTGAGACAAAATTCGCTTTGCCTCGTTCATGACAGAATGTGAAAATCTGCCATGCACGCAAGTGTGAATGATCGCTCCGTGCGTGCACAGACCCCCGACCACACACACACACACACACACACACACATAAACGAATAGATTTTTGTGAAAATGGGAAAAATAAAATCGCAGAAAAAACGCCCAAAAAAAACCCCAACTTTCGTGTATGCAAAAAAAATCCATCAAAATAGATCATGATTTAAAAAAAAAATCATTAAAAAAATCTAAGAATTACGACAAACAAAACTAGACGCAAACCACCAAGGTCACAGCAAACCACACGCGACCCCGGAGCAAACAACAAACAAGCGTTAAGCTTTGCGTGGCAAACACACATCAGCGGCCGGCCGCATGCGACGCACAAACAAAGAGAGACGCACAAACGTACAAACAAAGACAGACGCACAAACGTACAAAGACAGACGCACAAACGTACAAACAAAGAGACACACAAACGTACAAACAAAGACAGACGCACAAACGTACAAACAAAGACAGACGCACAAACGTACAAACTAAGAGACGCACAAACGTACGAACAAACACAGACGCACAAACGTACGAACAAAGACAGACGCACAAACTAAGCGTAACAAACGATATGTCAAACTATTTTTCCCCGGGCTTGACAGTTCTCTGGGACGGGCTGTCAAGCTATCAAGGGGAGAGAGGCATGACGAAAACATGAACAAAAAACAAACAAACATTAAACATGAAAATAAACTTATAATGAAAACAAGGAAAGTGAAGGTCTGGTGTTGTGTGTGTGTGTGTGTGTGTGTGTGTGTGTGTGTGTGTGTGTGTGTGAGTGTGTGTGACGGTCTGGGGGTGTGTGACGGTCTGGGGGTGTGTGACGGTCTGAGTGTGTGACGATCTGGGGTGTGTGACGGTCTAGGGTGGGTGACGATCTGAGATGTGTGACGGTCTTGGGTGTGTGACGGTCTAGGGTGTGTGACGATCAGGGATGTGTGACGGTCTGGTGTGTGTGACGATCTGGGGGTGTGTGACGGTCAGGGATGCGTGACGGTCAGGTGTGTGTGACGGTCTGTCCCAAGTGTGTGACGCCTCTCGGCGGGAGGGAGCTTCATGGTATGAAAACATTCATCCCATCAGTAGGAGGCTGGACACATGCAAATGAGGCCATAGTGCCAACGCCCCTGACGCTACCTTGTTAGGGTCTGAGAGGCAATTGGGTGTATATATATATATATATATATATATATATATATATATATATATATATATATATATATATATATATATATATATATATATATATACTTCCCACGTATTCCCTGCGTGTCGTAGAAGGCGACTAAAAGGGAAGGGAGCGGGGGGCTGGAAATCCTCCCCTCTCGTTTTTTTTTTTTTTTTTTTCCAAAAGAAGGAACAGAGAAGGGGGCCAGGTGAGGATATTCCCTCAAAGGCCCAGTCCTCTGTTCTTAGCGCTACCTCGCTAATGCGGGAAATGGCGAATAGTATGAAAAAAAAAAAAAAAAAAAAAAAAATATATATATATATATATATATATATATATATATATATATATATATATATATATATATATATATATATTCCTATGAGTAAACATGTTTACCAAATGGCGTCCTAGCTTCGTCTCTTCGATGTATATCAACTGACTGTTATATTTCTCTATTGGGTCTTCCCTGATGATGTGATTATTACACGAAAGTGCACTTGGGAACTTTACGTGTTTCATTTTCCCCGTGGACTCATAGGAATATCTTGATCACGCGCAAAATTGTGATCCTTTGCAATATATATATATATATATATATATATATATATATATATATATATATATATATATATATATATATATATATATATATATATATATACTCTCTCCCCAGCACTGCAGGATCGGTGCGGAAATTAAGAAGATGGGGCACCAGGCATGGTGGAATTCTTGGTCCTCCAAACATAAAGACTTGTTGCAGGAAATGAAATATCCGGCCAGGGGAAGGGAGGGAAGGGGAAGGGGGGAGGGGAAAATGGACCCTTCACCCCACCCCCTCTTCCATCCATCCATGAGAGAGAGAGAGAGAGAGAGAGAGAGAGAGAGAGAG